>NC_135412.1:6250113-6455113 GCF_051991245.1 Festucalex cinctus
TCACTCAGAAAAATGCACTTTTTAAATACAGGATTTAATAACTACTTTTCAATTTATAGATATGGGCTTTTCATAACATGTGGGAGTGATTTTGTCCTAAATCCCCACACCACCAGCCTGTATTTCACCATTTTGTATTTGTTTTTGTAAACGTTTCTGTGGAAAGACAGTGTTTACTAGGGGTGTCACGATTCGCCAACTCCACGATTCGATTTAAATTTCGATTTTGGGGTCACGATTCGATTTTTTTTTCGATTTTTATTTTTTTTTTCCGCTCCCCCACTTTATAACACAGAGGCATATGCTTCTGTAGGCTAAGGCTAGTCTATGATCATTGGTTCTATTCATTGTACAGTAAATCTTATTTCAAAAGATCGGCTACATATAGGTGATGCAATTTCCATATTATTTTTTGTGTAAATTTATGTAATATATGATAATTGACATTAGGCAGGAATGATCAAATTCAAAGAATTTATTTACAATATAAAGTTAACCGTCTTGTTCTTACTGAAGTGTAAAATAAAAATAAAAAAACAAAAACAAAAAGTCACAGTGGGTGCCTGCCATCTATTGACTGTTTTTGGTTACAACAGTGTGCTGTGCGTTCCTCTTAAAATAATGTGCAATGTGCAACAACAACAAAAAATATATTGTATCCAAAGTCATGGAACAAATACAGCCTGAACAAACTATATCCCAACATTTACAGTTGCTGGCATACTGTAGCGTGGTTCAAGTACACTAATTAAATGTTTGAATCCAGCGTTTTCCAAGGCTGCAGGTCTGCTGCTATAAATAGACCTATGGATCTGGCGTTTCGCGCGAGCTGAAGTGTGTGGAAGTTTCACTGTAAATGAGGATGAAATAGTTGGTTGGACCGTTGTTTTCCCACTTCTAGTTGAATTTGATAAATCTAAATCTTTGTGATGCCTGCGTAAATGTCCCGTCATGTTTGTCGTGTTTCCCGTTGTTACGGCTGGCGGCTCGGGCCCGCCGCCGGCTCCGCTCCCCTAGTATGTATGTGTGTGTTTGTGTCGGCTGGTGCCCGTATAATGGTACTTCAGTTTGAATGCGCCAGCGCGACACTCTGATTGGAGGACTGTGCCAGCGCGACACTCCGATTGGACGACTGTGCCAGCGCGACACTCCGATTGGACGACTGTGCCAGCGCGACGCTATTGTGTATCCGTGTATTATACCCCCTATTGGTTATTGTTGTTTCTCCTCCGTTCTGTCAGTTCTGTCAAATGCGGTTATTATTTGTTCACCTTCCACTTTCACTCCCTTGTCAAACCCCTGCCTGAAATTTCAATTAAAACTACTCAGATGTTAAAGTCGACCCGTGTTTATCTACTCTATATTTTCTGTTATTGTGTTACTTCCCTTCCCCTTGACGAGCCGGGCGTAACACCGTGGCCGAGTACAGTACGCGCACATAGCATATCTTGCAACTGTGGTCTTTTTATCGACAACGTTCACGTTTGTCGACATAACTCACCGGGAACGCAAAATGTTTCCAAACTGGTGACGAGAGAAGCGGGAGCGGCTTGAAGCACCATTGCTGTGTCTGTCCGCGCTTGCCATCATGACTGCAGGAGAAGTCAGCTAACAAGTGCCGTTAGCTAGTAGCTGAAATGGCTGCGTCTCATTTGCTTTCCTGGGAGGTGGCGGTGGCGGCGGGGTGGCGGCGGGCGCGGGGGGGGGGGGGGGGGGGGGGGGGCATCGAATCGTGTGTCCTCTCTTCTATTTCGATGCTCGAAATCGTGACGTAATTTCGATCGATTTCGATAAAAAATCGAAATCGTGACACCTTAGTGTTTACACCCCTCCAGCCAATCGCAGAGCGGGGGGTGGCGTGTCGCAAACGGGGCTGGGCGAACGTGTCGGCTGCGTGACGTTACCTCCCCGCGGCAATTTGAAAGCACGCACGCATTATTATTTTTTTTTTCACTCACTCACTCACTCACTCACTCACTCACTCACTCACTCACTCACTCACTCACTCACAGAAGCTTACATGTGTGAATGAAGTGAGTGAAAAAAAAAATCTGTGCGTGCTTTCAAATTGCCGCGGGAGTGACGTCACGCAGCTGACACGTTCGCCCGGCCCCGTTGCGACACGCCCCCCCCCCCCCCCCCCCCCCCCCCCCCACGCCCCGCTCTGTGATTGGCTGGAGGGGTGTAAACACTGTCTTTCCACAGAAACATCCCGCTGTTTACAAAACAAACACAAAATGGCAAATACAGGCTGGGGGTGTGGGGGTTTAGGACAAAATCACCCCCACACGTTCAGAAAAGCCCATATCTATAAATTGAAAAGTAGTTAGTTTGTTTAAATCCTGTATTTAAAAAGTGCATTTTCCTGAGTGAAACCGGCAGACAGCCCTTTTAACAAAGAAATACATATACATTGAATTGTATTGAAAGTCATCTTGAATGTTGTATCTGTTTCTCTTCTACAAACAAATAAATATATAAATGGATCCAATTGTGTTCCAAATTTAGGCCCAGTTGTGAAGTGAAGCTTTCTCTATGTTCTCTCAACAGAGAACGTCACAGAGATCAAGACAGATATTTTTGTCACAAGCTTTGGCCCAGTCTCTGACACAGAAATGGTGAGTTCACCTCCATATAGGTCATTATATAGTTCGGCAATTCCTGCTGATACTATTCCCATGATGAAGCTTTAATAACTTGCGGAATGATTTATGCCCTTAATAAGCCAATCGCTTATGAACTTGAAAGTTCCGCATGATGAAGCAAAAAAAAAAAAGAAAAAAAGTCAACTCCTCTATTATTACATTTTTAATAGGTGCTCCAGTATCTCTGGCACTCTCTGAAAAGGCAGTGGTCAGAGACTGACTATTGACAGTGGTGTGGATATGTAATGTGTGCACATTGCAGTCTAGAATTGTGATAGATAGATAGCCTTTATTGTCATTATAGAAAAAGATGTACAATGAGTGTCTCTTTTTAAAGGCCCAGTCTGCCGGTTTGACTCTGAAAAGGCACTTTTTAAATACAGGATTTAAAACAAACAAAACTACTTCTCAATTTACAGATCAGGGCTTGTCTTCATTTCTAGTGGTGATTTTGTCCTTAAACCCCCAAACCCCCAGCCTGTATTTTGCGATTTTGTGTTTGTTTTGTAAACAGCGGGAGGTTTCTGTTGAAAGACATTCTTTACACCGCTCCAGCCAATCGCAGGGCGGGGGGGGGGGGGGGGGGGGGGGGTCGCAAACAGGGCCGGGCGAATTTGCCAGCTGCATGACGTCACTGCCGCGGCAATTTGACAGCATGCACGGATTATTTTCTTTTCCCACTCACTCATTCACACATGTAAGCTTCTGTGAGCGAGTGAGTAAGTGAAAGAAAAAAAACAATAATCCGTGCGTGCTTTCAAATTGTCGCGGGAGTGACGTCACGCAGCCGGCAAATTCGCCCGGCCCCGTTTGCGACGCGCCACCCCCCCAGCTCTGCGATTGGCTGGAGAGTTATAAACACTGTCTCTCCACAGAAAGTACCGCTTTTTACAAAACAAACACAAAATGGCAAAATACAGGCTGGGGGTGTGGGGGTTTAGGACAAAATCACCACCACACGTTAAGAAAAGCCCAGATCTGAAGTAGTTTGTTTGTTTAAATCCTGTATTTAAAAAGTGTCTTTTCCAGAGTCAAACTGGCAGACTGCGCCTTTAATGCAGCCTCTATGTATAATAGGGAGATAAAAAACAAAAAGAAACCAGTACATTCCTAAAAATATAAACTGAAGTGTTGAATTGTAAGGAAATGGTTAAGACCGTTTTCCATGGCCAAGAACAGAAAATATAAGCTGTGAAAACTACATTTCCAGAGCGCAACTGCTATCAGCAAACAACTGTGAGACCCTTTAAAGAAGATACTTAACTCAACAGGAAGACAATGTGATAACTTCATTAATTTTCATGTACAATTAATATCCCCACTTGCTGTCGACTGAAGATGACATCACCAGTGCTGAGGTAACGACCAATCATGGCTCACCAAGCCCAAAACATAGGTGAGCCGTGAAAGGTCATGATGTATTTCCTCAGCACCGGTGATGTCATCTTCAGTTGACAGCCACTGGGAAAATGTGTTTTTAAAGGTATCATTTGTACATAAAAGATCATGAAGATATCAAATTAGTTCATATTTTTACGGCTGAAAATGGCTCAATGAGTCAAGTATCCCTTTAAAGTACAATCGCCTTGTTTCCAAGAGTGTGATTATTTGCAAAGACGTGGTTCGGGCCTTTGTTACGTCCCCCACTCTAAAAATCCCATTGTAGGTTTTGCATGATTTGCAAATATGTGACCTTTTAATGCTTGGAGAAAATAACATTTCACAGGCTCATATTTGTCACAGATTCCTGCTTCTCACTTTGATCTCTTCCAATGTCAGACAAAATGGATTTAAGAAGAACAGTGTTCAATGTTGTTGGTCATATTTTTCTTCATTCTCTTGATGTGTTTCCTCCCTCCCAGGAATACACCATTGATGTGTTCTTCCGTCAGACTTGGAAGGACGAGCGCCTGTGCTTCAAAGGGCCGATGGAGAAGTTGTCCTTGAACAACCTGCTTGCCAGCAACATTTGGACACCTGACACGTTCTTCCTCAATGGCAAGAAGTCCATTGCTCACAACATGACCACGCCAAACAAGCTGCTGAGGCTCACTGATGATGGCACTCTGCTTTACACTATGAGGTGGGTCCTAACCCAGACGATGCATCAGTATTGATAAGATTGTAAAAAAAAATAAAAAAATAAAAAAATAAAAAAATAAATAAAAAAAAACAGCTCTTGAAACGAAGAGGTCAACTCAGAGTTTTGGAAAGAGCGAAAGAAGAAATTCTTTGAATAATACAACAGTGACACCCAGTGGTTATTTTTGGACTTGCTCTCGACACATCAAGTTTGCAGTAAACACACCGGGAATACGTTGGTAGTGTATTCATTGGGATTACTGACATTCAGGGTTAGTTTTCCCCTCAAATATTTATGATATTAACTTATATATTGTTAAATATTTTAGATGTAACTCCTATAAAGTTGGAATAGTGGTTAGCAGGGGGTAAAGTATTGGTCTTCTTATATATATATTTTTTTGGAAGTACACCCACTCACACAAGCACGCATACATTCAAACGTGTGCGAAACCACGCCGCCCGCACCGAAGGCAAGCGAAAGCAACGTGTCGGCGACTTCATTGACATATCCTTTCCAAACAAAACATCACAAAATGCCCACTACTCTGGCCCAAACGTCATCTGAAGGTGCTTTTCTATTGGCTGCTGATAGATGACGTCACTTCTGTATGACATACTTTCAAACGTCATTTTATTCCGGTTTATATCAAAATAAATGACTAAAAATCACATTTAAAATCATCCCCAAAGGCTCATGCGTTAAATTAATTACCAAAGACTAAAACGAAGGACGTTTGGTAAAATTATAGTTAGTTTTAGTTAGTTTTGTAAACATAAAATGTAGTTTCAGTTAGTTAGCATTTTTGTTTTTATTTTATTTTGTTAATGAAATTGTTTTTTGAATTTTACTTTTAGTTGTTTCGTTAGTTTTAATTAACTAAAATGACCTTTAATGGCACCTGTGTTTTTCGACACCCTCCCTTCTTACTTTGACCATCTCCAAACATTTTTGTTTTTGGTAATTTATTTTAACTGAGTCAAATGCCATCTTTAGCATGTGCCGCGGGCCACTAAAAAATGGACGGGTCGTAGTTTGGACACCACTCATGGTCTAAACCAACGTTAATATGCATACCAAACTTGATCTTAAATGACTAAAGGTGTGCAAAGGGAGGCGATAGATAGGAAATGCAAGGCCTCGGCAAATGGAACGTTACAGCAGTAAACCATTCTAGGTCAAATCATACGATGCAGTCATGTGCCAAAGAGGCTTAATCTGATAGTTAATTGGATATTTTTGGTTGAAGAAGATGTGCTTCACTTAAGTGTGGTAATTCATGTCATTTGACACAGTGTCGTAACAAATGAGACAATCATTTTGAGCTGGATAATGCTGGAATTGAAAAGCACAGGTCCATCCATTGATCACAACAGAGCAGTGGTGGGCAAAGTTCACTGACCTTCATTCATTGTGTCAGTGAAATTATGTATACAGTTAAGTATTTTCACGTAAAGCACATGATTAACCCAGGGGATTTTAATTCAGTATGTTTTTATTCATTTATTATGTACTGCTCAGCTATTTTTTTTTCCCTGAATAACTTATTAACTTATGAGAATTTATCACATCCTCTTTTTATACTGCAAAGTCAAACCGTGAGAAAAGTCCATAATATTGTCCACACAAACCCACTTCTCCTAAACTCTAAAGTTTTAACATTTTCCGATCCTGTGGAATTAGAACTAGTAAAATTAACCTATTACGATAGTCATAAATACAACACGTGCAACAAACTGTGGTGTGAAAATGTGGAGCAGATTAAATGTGGATCTTTAACGATGTCCAATAATAATCTAGCTCAAAAATAAACCTGGAAAAAATAGAGGTATGGAGAGGTACAGGAAAGTGGAGAGGATTGGTTAATCACCTGCTTAATTACCAATATTTAGAATTAAGTAGTTTCAACAAGTTGTTCAATTATATTCTATGACAATACGGTACTACAAAAAGTAGTTATTGTCATTCGTACCATGTATATGTATGTACAGTATTCGGATATGCATTTTTAACTAGGGTGGGTAAAAACAAGTCACACAATCATGAGAGGAAGCTGTAAATGAGAAAGTGACCACCAGATGGCGGGGCTGTCATCTCAAATAAAACAGAAATGAAGAAAACGGAACAATCATTATTGGCACAGTATTCGACGCCCACGCACCCTCAAAGGCTATTGATTTTATTACATTTTACATTTTATTTTTATTTTATTTTTTTAATATAGAGTCAACTCATTTTCCCTTTTCATTTCGCCTCAGACTGACAATATCAGCCGAGTGTCCCATGCAACTGGAGGATTTCCCCATGGACGCCCACGCCTGTCCTCTTAAGTTTGGCAGCTGTGAGTACATTGTTTGCTTCACTCATATGTAACGTCACAACGTCACATCAATGCGAGTCGACATCCATGTCAACAAAGTAAGAGAAAACAAAAAAAAACCATCCATGTCAACAATGTCTCACGTCAGTCAGAAACATCTGCAGAAAGAAATTACGGGGCGGGGGTGTCATTCCTTTTTTTTTTTTTTTTTTTTTTTTTTTTTTTTTTTTTTTATGGGGGTGGGGGCACACAAAATGTTCTTCAGGCTGAATAGAGCGTTGTGACAACTGCATAAGTACTCAGAAACAGTCACTTAAAAGATCAATTCATTCTAAAATCTGAAAGACAAATGGAAAAAAAAAAATTGTGTAGTTCTGTTTGCATTTATTCAATTCAAAAGTTCATTTGCAACAAAACCGCTCACCACTTCTGTAAACAACTTTGTAAGAATGAATGACTCTCTGACCCAGCCCCTTTTTTCTGGGATTGGCTATCAGTTGCCTTCATTTGCTTCTTGGATTTAGGACTGTACGCTATGACTAAATTTCATATTTCGACATGTCTATTCTTTGGTCTTTGACTCAGCATGAGACGTTGCATCAATTCAGTGTTTTATGATGCCTACTGTATTTTGTGTTATTTTATTGATACGTGCACTTGGTGACATTTTTAACTGTCCTAATGGAGTATAGGCAAAACAACAACAACACACCATTGCAAAGCTCGAGAAGATGGAAGTGCACGCTTGTACACCACCGTTCATTTTTCCCAAATTCCAGACAGATCCAAACGGCTAACCTTGCTCTCGCAAGATGAATTCTCGTGGTATTTATTTATTTATTTTGTCCATATCCTGAACCCGAGGGAACTAGTGATGGGACTTTTGGCTCTTTCAGGGGAGCCGTTCATTTGGAAGCCGTTCACGTAAAAGAACGGTTCAAAAGACTGGCTCTTTTATGTGTTTTTTTTTTTCCAAAAAAATGACATATGGAATAATCTAAAAAAAAAAAAAAAAACATTCAATGAAGTTTTGTAGGGGGATGAACGGCTCTCGATTTAGACTCCGTTCCCATCGTTCACGTTGAAGAGCCGTTCAAAAGACTCGATTCGTTTGTGACCGACACATCACTAGAGGGAACAGAGGGAAGCATCATGAAGCTTGCCAACGCGGACGTACGTGTAACGAAACTAATGGAGTGACAGTCATTTAAAGAACCTGCTTCTTGCCCCAGTTAACCCCTTCAGTGAAGAAAGATCCGACTCGTCTCTCGATTGCATCACGGTGTTGTCCTCGATCCAACTCCCGGAAAAGTGCACACATTCAGCCAAATATTTAACATTTAAATAAGCTAACAGTAGTGTCCCGGCAGAGGGCAGTCAGTAGGACACTCTATTCATGTTTAAAATAGATTTAAAAAAAAAAAAAAAACTTTCCAACAGTTGAAATGGTCAAAATCAAATCCCACATAAGACTCCATCAGTTTTCAATGAAAAGTTGGTAGCAGGCTACTCGCTGACCTACCCATAATGTACCGCGCTGCCGAGATGCACACTTCGCGTATTTAGTCCGCAGGGTTGTACTGTAAATCACATAAAATATTAAAATTTTGGCCTTTCGGTTGGCTACTGCTGTAAATGAGGGGATGATTTGGAGTGACTAGCCAGAAGAGTAAATTGTGTCAGTAGTTTTAGTAAGTGAGTTTGTAAATTATGAACAATTGCGCTGTAGTAATTTAATTAAGACAACAAATGACATTTTGGTCAAATTAGCAAAAACAGAACAGCAAGTTGAAGTGAGAGCTCATGTGTGAGCACATTGAACAAGTGAGATTTATGGTATAGATGTCTTTGTTGAATTCCAGAAGATGATCTGTCATTTGAGCTTCGGCGGAAGTAGTTCACAAGTATTGTTGGCAGGTCAGTGAAGAAGTAAGGATTACTGCATGTTAGCCAACTGAATTAGGCCAGTCATCAGTCGGACTTGCCCATAATAAGATGGCCTGTGCGCTTGTCCTACTGACGAGGGCGTGTATAATTATCACTGCGGTGACCCTTGGGGGGGGGGTTTATAAAAAAACAGATCTGGCCAAATGCCACACCTTGCGACCTTCTTGGGCTGGATGATGCCCTTATCTCCAGATTTCTGTGGGACGCAGTCCAGCCAGTGTCAACTATATATGAGAAGCACATTTGACTGCAATCCAATTACGATGTAGGGGCCACTTGGGATTCCTCGGGCAAACTCCTACCTAATCGCCTTAGTGGAATGCCCTGCAGGTGAGAGCTGTGTACATTATAGCAATAATCTGCTGTATTATATTTTACTAGCCGTTTTGCACAAAACATCATCTGTCATGCTTTTTTATTGTTTTCTGACCACCACTGTTTTTATTTATTTATTTATTTTAAAATAATGAAGTCTGCTAAATAATTTCGCTTATAAATAGGCACGATGTCCTTTTTTCAAGGTATTTTCATTAGCAAGAAAACATGTGATTTGGATTTTCTCATTAATATGAAAAATATATTGAATATGTACAAATGAGCTTCGCTTTGATTGGATCTCTGTTGCACTATGGAAAACAGCTTTCCTGTGATTGGTTAGGTCCTGATATATGTGGACGTCTTGTGTCAGCCATGTATTTTCGTTGTGTCGACTCGGCTGGAATTCAACGGGCCATCGGTGGAATTGTGGCCAGCTACCGTGTGCTCTGAAGTGGTTCGTTCCCTCTGTAGGAAAACTTTTGATGCTCTTGTGGCAGCAAGCAGTCTTGGGGATGGAGCAGTGTAAACAAAGCCATGTTACTCAGCTCATCTTCATTGTACATTGTAATGTTTGTTTGTTGTTGTTGTTGTTGTTGTTTTTTTGTTTTTTTTTTAAATCGAAACACCTACATGGTGACCCCGCGTGACCTCATGGCCACCTTATGAGCACCCTTCCTGAATTCAGAGTTGCTTGTTTCTGCACATCTTTGCCTTTCAAATGCTGTTGCATGTGAATGACAAACCACATAAGACTTCAACCTTAAACCATGCCACAAATTCATTTTGACCTAAGTTATGAAGAAAACATTTTGGGGGGGATTGGATTTTGATAGTATGGAACCTTAGGGATGGAACCTGTTTAACATTCGTTTGCACTCATCACAATGCTCTTAACTCCACAACGTGCAAGGAGATCATTATTGAAGTAATCAGTGACAGCACTAAGCCAGTGGTTTCTCTCAGTCTTCCATTTCCTGCTGTAATGAAAAATGTCTCAGATCTATCTCCGACAAATCTGCTCTTCCACGCCTCATCTGTGTAAGTGTTGTGACTTGATAATTCAAGTCTTGGCTCCCAAGGCACAGAACATTGTGTTACAGGTACATGACTTCTTTCTTTTTTTTTTTTTTTTTTTACAGCCACAGCAATTAGCCTCATATAACCTACTAGCCGATTCTTTCAAGATCATTTGATGTTATGGTAATGTGAAATTCTTGCTTCTAGGTACAGCATACAACTAGCACCGCCATTCATTTTGCTCTTAGCGTAAGATATGAAAGGGATTTATCAATTACTGGATGTAAATCTCATCTGCAAGTGTTTCCTTTTACTAGTGATGTAAATTGATGTTACAAGTTACATCACACAAAATTATAGCAAAAAAATAAATAAACATCTTCAAACATTTCCTACTATTGCATATATTTATCTCAAAGTTGTGCAAATTAAAGCAAGCAAAGAGCTGCTCAACTCTAAATTTGGCCCAGGTAAATTCCATTAATCCCTCACTCTCTCCTGCCTTAACATACATCCTAATTTACCTGCTAGCCTTCTAACAGTCAGTTCTCAATCATGCTTGGATGAGTCACTGCACTAAGTTCACACAGAATCTTGTTCAGCATGCACGTTTTTTTTTTTTGGCCCGACTTTGGATTCATGCAAAGAGACATGAGCCAAACAAAATGTTGCATGGTCAAGTTTGTTCTGGGAGAAAAGCTATGTTAAAATATTGGCTATCTAGAAAACGGCTTCATGAGACTGATCTGAGCAGATGTCGGAATTTATATCTTTGATAGTTCAGACTGACAGAGAAGCTTTAGTGAGCAGTCTGGCAACCTTTTTGGCACCCAGTGTTCAGCGCTTAGTGTGTCTTGTGGGAAAGTTGGCACAGGTATGACATCATGCCTGCCAAAGTCATTAGCTCTCCTTGGGAGTAATGCAAATCAGTGAAAGTCTCTTATTCCAATCTAACTGTTGACCAATTAAAGTCACAGCCACACAAGCCTCCAGCAGGCAGGTGAGAACCAACAACGTCATGTCTTCATTACATTTGGCCTTCCTCACCTTCGTCATACCTGCCAAGTGTGTTAATATATTCGGCTGCAGCATGTACCAGCTGTCTAATAGTGGGAAGGTGTTTGCATTTACAGTTGTATTTCATCAAAATATGTGTGTTAATTTGTCAAAAACAAATAATGACAGTTAAAAGCATATACAGGATTTTATAGACTATATTATATTGTTACTGTGACTTTCAGTCAGTGATGTCCTTCCTATCGCAATTCGCAACCAACCCATTTATTTATCCAGGATTGGGACCGACACTTGTTGGGTATTGAGATACTAGTCACTGGACAGTTGCCAAACCCATCTGCACCATTATGTACATTACCAGTACAAAGCTTGACATAAGCAAATTAGCATGTTCTCACCACAGTTTACGAGGCAAAAGTTGCATTTTGCGCCTCAACAAAACACATTAGATAGCAATTAGTTCAACCTGCTGAGTTGGTCCGAATATGCTTGCTGTAGTGATGGGATTTTCGGCTCTTTTCGGTGAGCCGGTTCATTTGGATCGGCTCAGTGAAAAGAGCCGGCTCTTTTTGGCTCTCAAACGGCACTTTTAACTTTAGCTTTTATTTTAAATATTTACGACAAATTTACCATACATTTTGATAAATGACTTGGTGAACTAAATATTGCACTCTACTGACTGCAAATAGCAACAATTATCAAGCAAAGAAAATGATTTTTTCTCATTTTATTGAACAAATTAATAGGCTCCATACAATAAACAAAATTAAAACTTCAACCAACAACAATCAAATAAGAAAAATAGTGAGTAGTAATTTAACTGCAACAGCAGCAGCAAACAAAACAAACATTAGCTCACCCGGTCCAGGATAAAAGACCTTGCTCTATTCTAAATTTGCATAAAAAAAAAATAAAAATAAACATATAAACTTGGACGGGCTGATCCGGCTCCTTCTCTCATCTGACTTTACCCAATTAAAAAAAATGTCTCCAAATGTTACTGCATCTTCGGCTCATCTTGTACAAACCGCGTTTGTGTGTCGTCCTTTCCTCTCCTGTTTTCTCCTCCTGTCTCTCTCTGTCTGCGGCTGCGCAAACGAGGCGGAGCATGTGTTCCATGTAGGGGTGTTAAAAAAAAAAAATCGATTCGGCGATATATCGCGATACTACATCGCGCGATTCTCGAATCGATTCAATTTAAAAAATTTTTTTTTTTTTTTATTTTTTATTTTTTTTTAATAAGAGCTCAGAATTGTTCATTCGGTAGTCTTACCGATTCAACGTCTTATCATCATTGCCTTTTTTTTTTTTTTTTTTTTGGTGTGTGTGTGAATCGATTTTTAAACTTCCATTTTTAATGGAAAAATATTCAACAAAACGTCTGACTTCGGGTTAGGATTCACACCTTGAGCATGGAAGAATGTTATATGAACGGAACATTAAGCCTTAATATTTTTATTTTAATGCTGTTCAAACATGAAACAGATTACAACCTCTATAAGACTGAAATTTCAGATAAATAAATAATACATTTTCATATAAATCTTACACTCTACAAGCTTACTGATTAGTATTTTCTAAATTTGAATTAAAAAAAATCGCAACAATCGACTTATAAATTCGTATCGGGATTAATCGGTATCGAATCGAATCGTGACCTGTGAATCGTGATACGAATCGAATCGTCAGGTACTAGGCAGTTCACACCCCTAGTTCCATGTGCAGTGACCACCTCCCCCACACCCCCTCCCCCTCCCTATCTGAGCATGGCAGCTGAGACACTGCCAAACCTCGCTTCAGACACCGTGAAAAAGAAGGGGGGGGTGGAGAGAGAGAGAGAGAGAGAGAGAGAGAGAGAGAGAGAGAGAGAGAGAGAGAGAGAGAGAGAGAGAGAGAGAGAGAGAGAGAGAGAGAGAGAGAGAGAGAGAGAGAGAGAGAGAGAGAGAGAGAGAATGACGGTGCCGGCTCTCGAGCGAGGGTGCCGGCTTTCATCGTTCACTTCTTTGTACCGGCTAGTTCGCGACCAACACATCAATAGCTTGCTGGGCTGGACACATGCGCTCACATCACCAACTGCGGGTTGTCGCAGGTGGAGGCAAGTTTGGTGCTACTTACGCCGCACCTGCTAGCTAGCAACAAGCTTTGGTAGGTTACTAGTGCGGCTAAACACGTTGCGAAGTCACCAAGTACCGTTTTCATAAAGGGAACATGGGGAAAGTTGGATGTCATGCTAATTGCTAAGCTAACATAGACTGATATGTAATTGGGTTTGAGTGATTGAACAAACTTCACTTAACAGAAGTCTGGATTGAACTGTGCTAAAGAGGAGGGTATCCAACTTTGAATAGCAAAATAGCAGAAAAAATAATAAGTGTCTGAACTCTTGATGAGAAACTCATAACCAGAAATTGGAACTGAATTAACGTACATAACTTAAAATAATTTTAGGTGGAATGGTCTGTCAGCTATGGTAGTAGGCTAGCCTAAGTAGTGAGCTAGTATTAATCTCGTGTAAAATAGTTATATCAGTACTGTCTTATTATGTTTGTATTCATAATAGAGTCCTGTGATTTTAGATTTTTGCTTCTCAAATCATTGATTAGCAAACCTGATCCAGAAAGAAAAAAAATATAGTGCAAATATAATACACTATAATACACAATATAATGTACACTACTAATCTCTGTGGCATTGTTTATCATTTTCCTGGACACTATTTGGCTGAGCTTGTTCCACATGGAATAACAAATTTCTTGCTTAACTCTTTGCAAACTTTGGAGCTACTTTCTTTGGAAATGTGCTCTGATTTTCATATCTTCATTCTGTTTATTTGTGTTTATTCAAGGCAATTGAATAATGGATGAGAATTTCAGCACATTTCCATATTTACTGTAACCCAACTGAATTCGGCTGAATAGGGGCTTCATCCTGGATTGGTAGGCAGCCAATCGCAGATAAAATGAACCATTATTTAGCTCAAATTCTTATTTCCATTGGCATGCCAGTCATCAAAAATTTGAATATTTCACAAGCCCACTGACATTACCTGGCATGTAATTTCAGCCTGTCAGTTCTTAATAAAAAAAAAAAAAAAAAAAAGATGAGCATGTCGTCACGTGACGGTCACTCCATTCCCATGGTAAACTTTGCTCTCGGTAGTGAAATAACAGCAAATTAAACGTGTCTGAGTGACCAAATTCCACATGTTCAATACACAATTTGTATCTGTGATTAATTAAGAATGATCACCCCTCGACCCCTGCACACATTGACGTTCAACCAAGTTGTTGTATCTCATTGACGGTCCAAATGACAGATAAACTTCATTTGTTTGCGCAAGATGAAATCACAGGGAAAGCTTTTTGACACATGATGAAGGTTAATCTGACTTGGTCTGGCTTCGGCTGACACACTGTCACCCCTGACATAGATGGGCACTTTGAACAACAAAACTGAAATAACTGTCCGTGCGCAAACTTGTGTTTACAAATGTTGCTCTTTGTTTGTTTTTTTAATAATTGTTAGATAGCTGACATATTTGCAGCATGAAGACACATGCAGTGATTCTCTGTCTCTGTGCCAGATGCCTATCCAGTGTCTGAGGTGGTTTACACGTGGACTCAGGATGCTGCCAAGTCTGTAGTGGTGGCAGACGACGGGTCCAGACTCAACCAGTACCTTCTGATTGGACTGACTGCTGGCACAGAGGATATACATACAAGTAGAGGTCGGTGTGCAGAATGAATGCAAAATGGACTTTTGGTGGTCAAAGGTCAAGTTTCCAAGGAATAGTATGGGCGTAGTTTACGAGCCTCTTCAATGAGGCTCTTCACGCGTTTCAGAAATGTTCACGTTTTGACAAATTACGTTTTCCATTATTTTTGAGTGGACGATGTGGACCCATATTTATAAAAAAAAAAGTTTTGAGACTTAATTATGCTTAAAATAACCTGTGATTAAAAACAAGTAACAAACTAGGGCTGAATCTAATCGTCTGACACATGACGTACAAGTGGTTTGAATTTTTTTGTAAGATACATACATCATGTAATTTATGATCTCAGGTTTTGGACAGGTGTAATGCTGGTTTGGCTGCCATGTGCATGTCTGATGTTGTCAAGAGCTTACTGTATATAAATGGACTCAGTTGGGTTTACATTTCACAGCCAATTTTGTTCTGATGGCCTTTGTGTTCATTTCATTGTTCATGGTTCTGACAACATGATGCGGACAAGTCTTTCAATAGCCCTCACAGCTTATAAGAGAAAATTTATATATGCATTAATTTCATAAAGATTAAATGTGCATGTAGCGCTTCTTGCAGTCTTATTGGTACAACCATACGCCACGCACGGCAGCATTTCACAACTAACATGAAAACGCTGTGGGAAAACAGATACTTTCAATTTAGAGGGTGGAAACGTAAGATGGCTGCCGGTGGCTTCACTTCTTGCTATGGTGATATAAGTGGCATTGTGAGTCTGTATATAAGTCCGTGGATGTCGCTCACCATCATCCATGGAATGCTCAAGTTTGCGTGAATGCACAGTCACATGGAAAATTAGAGGGAACGTTGAGCGCAATAGGGCGGCACGGTAGTCGAGTGGTTAGCACGTCGGCTTCCCAGTTCTGAGGTCTCCGGTTCGAGTCCAGGCTCGGACCTTCCTGGGTGGAGTTTGCATGTTCTCCCCGTGCCCGCGTGGGTCTTCTCCGGGTACTCCGGTCTCCTCCCACATTCCAAAGACATGCATGGCAGGTTTAATTGGGCGCTCCGAATTGTCCCTAGGTGTGCGTGTGAGTGTGGATGGTTGTTCGTCTCTGTGTGCCCTGCGATTGGTTGGCAACCAGTCCAGGGTGTCCCCTGCCTACTGCCCAGAGCCAGCTGAGATAGGCGCCAGCAGCCCCCGTGACCCTTGTGAGGAATAAGCGGTCAAGACAATGGATGGATGGACGTTGAGCGCAATACTGACTGAAGTTTTTCAATCCAACTTGAATCCTGAAGTCATAATATTTCATTTCCAAAAGGTCACTTTTCTGTCAGTTAATCAGCTAGACTCGGAAAACCCATAATTATATTTACAAAACTTTCTTACATAAATATGAAAGTGCATTTGATTAATCTAGTTGTCATGTCTCTACCAGAAGCTATTTGTGTGCATGTCCGCCAAACAAAATCCTCTCTACACAGCCAGTAATGGGGTCAAAAGGCAGTGATGGAGAGCCCTTTCTCTGTAAACAAATCCTCCACTGGCCACACTTTACTTTTATTCTTTACCTGCCGAAAGACATACTGTACATGGCGTGTCATTGGTAACACCCGATAAAGTGATGTAACTAATTCTAGATTAAAAGAAGGAGAAATGAGCGTGTGAGGCCGATAGTAAATGTGGGCGACATTATCGGGGGATCAGCGTCAATGAGCGGAGGCCAGTATGTGAGAGTAGCCTATCCCTCGCACAACCAGCTGTCTACGGGCCCCGGGCAGCCTTGTAAAACAACACTTATCCCTGGCGTGAGGCCGCTTGCGCGCGCACACGCACGCACGCACATACGCCACAGAACCAGAGAGAAGCCTTGGATTAATCCTCAAGCAACACCCACCCACCCCCACCACCACGATGCCATCCAACCAACCCCATCAGCGTTTGCATAAGAAGATGACATCACATATCAGGGAGGGATTGCTTGGTTTGTCCAGTGCGTGTGTTTGTGTGTATGCAGTAGTCTGCCGATTTATCTTAATGACTGTCCTGACTAGGACATCTGCAAAGTGAGGGAAGACATCTTGGAGGCAAGCGGGTAACGTCTGAGTTAGTTTTGGCATGTATACGATTTAATTATCTGATAACTGCAATAGTTGTTCATCTTGCTTAGGAACATGAACCTGTGTGGATGTCAGAATGGGATTGGTCAGCCAGCTGTGACACGTGGAGGGTTGGTGGGGGGTTTGGGGTTATTGAAAGGCATCTGCTTAATACTCTTATGTAAAATGGAACTGTAATACAAGTCCATCCAGTTTGTAGTAGAATCATTATTAGAAGTGTGCATCCCACCTGCTTTAAAAAAAATAAAATAAATAATAAAAAATTGCACCAAGCCCAAAATTATCATTACAAAAAAAAAAAAAAGAATAATTGTTGCTGTTCTTAACTCATTCGCTCCCAGACATTTTCACAGAAGCAATCCCATTCGCTCCCGACTGTTTTACTGAATTTTGACTGATTTTGCAAGGCCCACAGAATATTGTGTTCTATTGCTATAAAAGCATGGAACCTGTCAAAAGAAAGATTTAAGTCTCTTCTTTCATCAGGGGAAAAAAGTATGTTTCTATCTGTTTCCGTTTTGCAGCAATTAGCATTAGAAGAGAGCTAAGTTTCATCAGTTTTCACAAATCTATTTAAAATTCTAAGTAATTTAGCTTTTTATCTAGATGGCCCTGGTTGATATCCTTTGATCTGCTGCCACCTGCTGGCCGTTTGTGTAATAACTACCATTTCTGCAACCGTTCGTTGCAGTTGAGAGGCTGCATCAAAGCCTTCTGTATGCTCTAGCATTAAAAAAACAAACAAACCAAAAAACGTATAAATACGTCTTTGGGACACTTAAAACATTAAAAAAAAACGTATTTACACGTTATTGGGAGCAAATGAGTTAATATACGAAGGTGGGCATTCCGTCTATATTGACAGAAGGTCCGTCAATGACGGACACCTATTTTGTTGACAATTAGCGATTTATGAGAAGTTTAGAAAAATTGAGGGACTAAGCATTTCCGTAAGTGGGTTTTCATTCGTCAATGTAATCATCAATAACTGGGTCAGAATTTTCAAGAAGAGCCTGGTTTGGAGTCTGGACTGATGGCAGCTCAGTGGAGTACTCACACTCGTCTACGATGAAGCCACACGGTTGTAATGTCTTGCTGAAACAAGCAGTTTAGATCCCTAAAAACTCCAAAACCATTTCGTACATTTCAGCGTTAATGGTTCCTTCACAGATGTGCAAGTTACACATCACAGATGTTTGCTTTTGAACTTTGCGTGTTAGTAATCCAAATGGTCTCTTTCCTCTTTTGGCCCAGAGGATCTAACGTCCATTATTTTCAAAATCAATTTGAAATGTGGACTCGTCAGACCACAGCAAACTTTTACACATTGTGTCACATTCAAAATGAGAGAATATTTGCAAAAAATGAATCATCATTTTGTTTTGTCTTTGCAGTATAAATTGAATATAGGTTGAAAAGTTTTCCAAATTGTTGTATTGTGTTTTTATTTGTTTTACACAACGTCCCAACTTCTTTGGAATTGGGGTTTGTATTATGCTCTTGGATGAGAAGTTTAGTGTATGACGCTATCAATGAATCAAAAACTACAGAGAGTACTTGATTTACCCTACAAGTCTCATACCAGCCGTTTCTTTGGGTTTAGAGTAAGTTATGGCCTAAGCCACATTTCTTTATATACATCCATCCATCCATTTTCTTGACCGCTTATTCCTCATAAGGATCGCGGGGGGTGCTGGAGCCTATCTCAGCTGGTTTTGGGCAGTAGGCGGGGTACACCCTGAACTGGTTGCCAGCCAATCGCAGGGCACACAGAGACGAACAACCATCCGCACTCACAAGCACACCTAGGAACAATTCGGAGCGCCCAATTAACCTGCCATGCATGTCTTTGGAATGTGGGAGGAGACCGGAGTACCCGGAGAAGATCCACCCACGGGGAAAACATGCAAACTCCACCCAGGAAGGCCGGAGCCTGAACTCGAACCCGAGTCCTCAGAACTGGGAAGCGGACGTGCTAACCAGTCACCACCGTGACGCCCCTTTATATACAGTACACAGGTAACATTGATGCTCTATGCTTTTTAAGAGGAAGATTTATGAAGCTATTGTTGCGGGTGGTGGAGATTGGCTTGTGTGTGACGGAGGGGAGAGAGAGAGACGCGAGACTGAGCAGGAAAAGGTGTAACACTATCATGGTAGATTTTATTTATTTTTTTTAATCTTATAATCTTGCACAACAGTAGAATCTAAGAAATGCCAATTATATTCCTCAATTAATGATGTCAGGTTTTCCTTTGAGAACATTGAATGCCACTTGAAAAGTTAAACGTATTTGTTCTTGATGGAAGATTGACCGAGGCCTACATTTTGCAGAAGTACAAATAGAAAAGAACATGCGCAGTGAGATCAGTGGCTAAATATAACAGGATTGATGTCTTTTGTTAGCGCTGTGAGTCCACATTACCATTTGAGTGTCTGGAGGCGGAGATTAGTGTATACCTTTCTTGAGGACATCGCCGGTTGTGTCTCAGATGTTGCTTAAAATAACCCTAACCCCACCTCTACAAATAGATTCAAAGTGGAAAGTAACATTTGTGCCAAAAGTCATAATCTATATGAAAATTATGAAGTTCCTACTCACCAGTTGACCAGCATTGCAGCGTCGTTCCCCGATATAAAAGGAAGTTCTCCTCGAACGTGACGTACAAAGCATTGGTAAAAAAGTGGTAAGATCCACCAAAGGAACATGTTCCTCTTCATTCCTCCGTTCCCAGTCCTGCTGGGATCCTCGCATCAAACGAGACCCCGGGGCTTCCCAAGTCGGCGGCGCCTGATGTCCGGTCTCGTCCAGCAAATCAAGTTGATGGGCCTGCTGCTGTCCGGCAGGCGGCCTGAAGTCATTAGGGTGTCGGAAGTTGCTGATGACGGGGTCAAAAAGACCAGTAGATTTGGGGATCTATGCTTGGAGTCATGACAGGCGGTGGTGAGGCCTACCTGCAAATCTGCCATCAGCTGATCCCATACAACCCTGCATTTTACTCACGCCTTCCCTTTGTAATTCAGCAAAATCCACCAAATTAAAACAGAAAAACTCAAAGTCATGGGGAAAAAAAAAAGTGCTGTGCCCCACCCCTCCCGCCTAGCCCCCTTCCATCCCACCGGCGATTAGTTGAGGCGACTGGTCGCGTTCTGTGGCTGTGAATTTGCTGAGGTGTGCGCTGCCGTCACCACTCACAGATCATGCCTCATGTGGATTGGCATGGCTGAGTGGGCGGGGCATGGAGGATCCCAGGATAGGAAGGCTCGCCCTTCCCCGGGCCGCTGCCACCCTCCCCCTTCGCTGCCACTCTTGGTCTTACTGACGGCAGGATGCAGATTGTAACCAGGGATTAGGGTGGTTCAAAAATCCGATTTTGCCCGGAGAAAGCCTTGCGTATTAATGTGTGCGTGTGTGTGCTCGCGAGAGAGGGAGACAGCATGTTTGAGAGCTGTTTGTGTTTGTTTGGTCTGTGTGTGAGAGTAGTGTAGTCAGTGGATCTTTCATAGTTGACTCGCGCCCGCAATCGGGAACTCCTCTTGGCAAGTAGTTGTTTTAAGCCTCAAATGCAATCTTCACTTGTTTAAATGAAAATTGCAAATCCCGCCCCAAACGTACACACCCACGGAAGCCTGCCTTCAACTGCTTTTTGGTTGATGTCCCTTGCATTGTCATAACACTTTATATAATCTCATCACATTTTCAAAATAATAAACTGTGCTTGATTTTATTCTCACATTAAGAATTCATGTGATTCATTGTATGTGATTTTCTCTTAAACCTGACCTCATTTTTGCTGTCCCAAAACCTGTGATTATTGGTGACAATCCTTTTTCTTTTGATATCTGGAGAAATGAAGCAACATTGCAAGCTTGTGGTCACACGTCTCCAACATTTTTGCATTCATTTTCTGACGTGTAAAAAGAAATTGATTTGGACGGATATTCAACAAAGCATGTTTGTTGAGTTCCAGGTAACGTTTCTCGCCAGATTTTGGGACAACACAGACTCAGTACTACCAAAGTAGGGCTGGGTATTGATTCTAATTTCCTCAATCAGTTTGATTTTGATTCATGTTGTTCAGTTTGATTCATTTTACTTCAATCCGATATTGATTAATTATGGCTCATCAATTCATCTTAAATGTCAAGGACATGATAAAAATTCCACAAACATTAAAGTCCAAATTAAGTTTTGCGGAGGCAATAAGTGGTTAAATTATTTATTTTATTAATTAAAGTAATGTGCTTTAACTCTTTTACTGCCACACGTTATTAAAAAAACAAGCCCCAATGCCAGCGGATTTCGAGCATTTTAACTCATTTTTCGAAGCAAACAGAATATTGTGTTCTTTTGCTACATAAGCAACATGGGTACCACATGAAATATCACATTCTATTCTTTCATTATAAAAAACAGTTTCTACCTTATTCTGTTCTTTAGTAATCACCATTTGAAAATAGGTCATTTGAGTGACATTGAGAGAAAATTGAAAAGAAAAGATAAATTTTCTCCACAACAGTGACTTTGATACTAATATTTTTTGTTTAGTGACGCTCCGTCAAATTAGGTTTAATGTTACAAAGGCTTTGATCATTCACGTCAGCCTTGAAAACGTTCTATTTCATCAGATTGCGTCATGTTTCATTGTAATTTGCAGCTCTAGTTAGGGCCCGAGCAGCTACCGCTGCTATCGGCTGGCCATAGTGAGTGGGTGTTTTTTGATTTCACAACTCATTGACCCGGCTTCACTGCACTTGGAAGTTGCATTGACATATTAAAAAAATAAATAAAAATAGTTGACGTCACTTAACGTTTATGGCGGCATACATCGTGATTTTACTAAACGTTATTAAACGTTTTTGGCGGTCAAAGAGATAATCATTCAGTGTTATACAATTCTGAATGTCTTCAAGTGCAATAAGTCAAGTCTTTCATAAGAGTAAGTATATTCATGTGAAGTTTTTGAGATATAACATGTTTTTTATTTACAAAAAAAGCACTACTACTCCGCCAGATGAGGATGCATGTCTTTTCAAGCATGTTCATACAGTACTGTACTCTTTCATTTCATCGCAGAGAGCCTTCTAAATGCACATCATGTTTCATGTGAAAATCAAGCAAAAGTTCTGGTAATTAGGCAATAGTAGAATTAAACACATTCAAAAACAGATGACCTAAAAGCACAAATACAACTCTTAATAACGATCAAAGTAGAAAAAAAAAAACATTTCTATAGCGTGTCAATGCAAGAAACATTTTTATTTTATTTTTTTTTAACACAATTTAGGATAAAATGGCCTCTTTGTTACATTTTTTCTTGTCACCTTTTAATGCTGATTGCATCTGTTCCTTTTTGTCACTTGTTTGCAACAGATGTTCCTCAGTTATTGTTTCGCACCGGCAATAATTGAGTACAATCTGTTCAATCCAACACATAATAAATTACACATGTCAATAATGTACTTTTGAGGCTCCCACTTTCTGTGTTCTTACGGTTTTTTTTATTTGATTTTATTGTTTGTTCCCCCACAGGTCAGTATACAGTGATGATGGCTCACTTCTACCTGAAAAGGAAGATTGGATATTTTGTCATCCAGACATATATGCCCTGTTTCATGACTGTAATCCTGTCTCAGGTGTCATTTTGGCTAAATAGAGAATCTGTTCCTGCACGGACGGTTTTTGGTGAGTGAAGCCCACACACACCAGAGAGACTCATAAAAACGGTCCAGACTTATTAAAACCTCCACTCCAGGCAGCTCGCAACATCCCACTTTCAACATATGTTTTGTTTGCAGGGGTGACCACAGTGCTGACAATGACCACCCTCAGCATCAGCGCCAGAAACTCCCTCCCTAAAGTGGCCTACGCTACAGCAATGGATTGGTTCATTGCCGTCTGTTACGCTTTTGTCTTCTCGGCCCTCATCGAATTTGCCACAGTGAACTACTTCACCAAGAGGAGTTGGGCATGGGATGGAAAGAAAGCTCTGGAAGCACAACACCCAAAGGTACAGTACATTCATGGCACGTTCAGTGTCATGAAGGAGAGAAGTCCGTCTAAAAAAAAATGTCTTTACAATAATGTGCTGTGTGCGCCCCCACATGGTATTCTCATTAACATTGCATTTGTACAATTTGAATGAAGCAAAATACACCTGTTGTTATCCATCTTAGGGGGCGGCCATTTTGCTGTCAATTGAAAACGGCCTCACAGTTGCTCTGGTAACGACCAATCGCAGCTCACCTGTTTTCTGGGCTTGGTCATGTCACGTCGGCAAGCTGAGCCGTGCTTGGTGGTTACCTGAGCCCATAGCAACGAGAATCTCATTTTCAGTCGACAGTATGTGGCAAAATGGCCGTTCCCTGTGATGGATAAAACCGGGTAGATTTTGCGGTTTAATTCATATTCCAAAAATGCAATATTAATCAGAAGACTAGTGTGGCTGCATGGAACATATTGTAGAGAACATGTCTGGGTTGACTTCCCCTTTAATGTTTGATTGGGTCATAATGCTGGCCATTAATTCAAAATCACAAGGTCTACCAAACATTTTTAACTCATTCAAACCCCAAAAATGTGTAATACTTTGTCTCCCAAAAACGTATTTATACGTTATTTATTTTCTTTTTAATGCAAGAGCATACAAAAGACTTTGATGCAGATTCTGACACGAAGTGGTAGCATTGGTAGTTATTACAAAAAACGGCCTGCGGGTGGCAGCAGAGTATAAGATCAGCCAGTGCCATGTTGCAACAAGCTCTTTTTTGCAGTGTTTTCACCAGAAATGTGAATATTGATTAATTTAGCTAAATCCTACTGCCTAGCATATTCAGAAACTTGTATTTAAAAAAAATGTCTGTGATCCTATTTAATAGAGAAAAAGTGAAACTAATTTATGAAAAAAAAATCCAACTGTGAAAGTTTGCTTTTAGGAAGTTCATACTGACTTCCCAAAATGTATGATGATTGCTATCTTTTCATTGTACCAGATATGTATCCTTACAAATCTGCTTACCATGCACGTGTACACCTGCATAAAATAGAGTGGATTTGCACTTGTAAGGACTGTAGATCAAACTCCATATTTGACCTTGATTGCTTGTCCAGTGGGACAATTAGTGTGTTGTGTTTAGCGCATCACAAAGCTTTTGTTATATGTCACGCTGCAGAAACGAGACCCCGTGGTGCTGTCGAAAAAGTCCAACAACGTTTGCTCAGCAGCCGTCAACTACACGCCGAACCTCACCAAGGACATCGCGATCTCCACCATCTCCAACACGACTTCGATGCAGCTGCGAGCCTCTGAGGTAAAGATGACGGACCCCAAGAAGACCTACAACAGTGTCAGCAAGATCGATAAAATGGCCCGGATCGTGTTTCCTGTTCTTTTTGGAACCTTCAACCTTGTGTACTGGGCCACATATCTGAACAGGGAACCGGTGATTAAGGGAGTTGTTGCTGCGCCCTAGTCTTCTTTTGGAACATTTTCATTTTTTTTGACTGAATTTCAACCTAAAAGGGAAACTAAATCACATAACAGCTTGAAAAGCGACATTTCAAGTACCGTTGAAAGCTGCTAGATCCAATCCTCTTTTGATGGCCTAAAGTGCTGCTTGACAGCACCGTAAACTTTGCTTGGTGCTATTCTTCTTGTTCATCCATCCTGCTGCGGTTCGCATGACGCACTCCAAAACAATCAAAGCTTGAAGCACAGGAGCAGAAGTCATTGTGCTTGTTTGACAAAGTTTTCAATATTCATTTGAGGTTTTTGCATTGTTGCCTTGGATTTAATTGCCTGAGATGCTCTGTGCATACACGTACTGCTGGGAAACCGCCGTACAAAATTGCATTTTGTGCTACAATCCCTTGGAACTTACGGCGCTGATAATTTGCTTTCATGTCATTTGTACCTGCTTTTAAAGTGAACTTTTTTGCTATTGCATTGGGCACGTTCGTGCGTGTGCAACTTGACTTGCACATTCAAGCCTTCCACGGAAGATCTGGTCGCAAATATTAGTGAAACATTCAATAAGCAACTTGGGAAATAACAAGACTTTTCACCCATAACATTTTTCAAAAGACTTCATTTAGGGCATGCCAACAAGAATATTAAATCAAAATATCTTTGGCCGACTTTCACTGGATGACTGGTCAGTTCTGGAGGATGCGTTTTGCACAAATTTCCCACGTGTGTGCTCAATTAAATTTGAGCCCGGTTAGCCAAAGTAGCGAGTGAAAGTAAATTCACAGATGATCGATCCCAACTTGCTTCAACCATCAGTGCTACAGTATACTGAGACCTTACAATAGGTATTACGAGCACAGCATACTGAACCCTATGTACCAAGTACAGCAGGGGTGTCCAAACTTTTTCCTCTGAGGGCCACATACAGAAAAAAAGAAAGCTGCAAGGGCCACTTTGATTTTTTTTAAGTTATTTATTAAAACACATTCATTGCCAGACCAGCAAAAAAAATAAAAAAATAATGCATCATTTGACGTATTTTTCCGTCAATGGCAGTGAATGAGTTAAACATGTAAAAAAATCAATGAAGCAATTATAAATTGGTGATATAATGTGCAGTTACTTATTGAAAACTGCTAACAGTCACAAGGCAAATAGTGACCCCTGGGTGCCACTATAATAGATATGCCTCTCCACTGAGCAGCAGCTGATCCCAACTTGACATTCTGAACCACAACAAGAACAATCGGTTGTCAACTGACCACACTTAAGAACCATTAATCTAATGTGATGTTTTCACAAATTGGCCCTTGACACGAAGCAACAAGTGGATGAAATTATTTTTATTTCTGAAACTTTATTATTAGCTGCAAATTTGTGTCTTTGCATAGCTAGAAATGTTTAATCCACCCTCTTTTTTAAATTATTTTTTATTTTTTGAACAGCATTGAAAAATTATTTTTAGTATTTGCCGTGGGCCACTAAAAAATGTATGGCGGGCCACAAATGGCCCCCGGGCCGTAGTTTGGACACCCCTGGAGTACAGCATCCTCAACAAGATTCATTTTGCGTAACAGTTTACTCTTTTCGGTTGAAGTAAATCAGCAAATAAGAAAGGCATCCAATGAACATCAAAAAGAGGTACAGCTGAAGCTGATTACTTGTTTTTAAAGCTAACAAGGCAGAAGAGAAGAACAAAATTGCTGCTAGGGTTGTGTTTTGCATTTTACAGAAATTTGTCTTGTAAGAGAATCATGTTAACTCTGCTTTGTCACAAAAAAAAATTGAGTTTGATGTCTTTCTGTTTATGCTTGTGCAATAACTGTTTTTGGGCACAAGCAGTGGGCCATAGAGGGATAAACTCAATGACACAGCCTGCTGCTTTGATCAATTAGGAAAGTGATTTTGTTTTTGTTTTTGTCAAAGAGAACTTTCCTGCTGATGAAAAGATGATGGCTTGCAGCGCCATGTCGATAAAGGTTAGCCGTGCCGTACCCACTTTGCTTTGTGACTCCACCATCGGCTCCTTTTGTATCATCTGTGCCCGGGTGAGTGGAACCTGCCGTTTATAGAAGGTTCTGTCAGTGACATGATGAGCAGCAGGTGTCAATCAATGACCAGACAAATCCAAGTTCTTGTGAATGGGAATTGAAGCCTCAAAGCGAGCCCACTCACTTGACGACTGTTTCTATATAGCCGAGCAGATGGTTGAATTATGTCAGGTAGATGCGCAGGGTTACCGACCCGTCGCCCCCCCCCCCCTCCCTTTGCATGCCACGGAGTTCCATTAAAGTTGGGCATGAGTGTGTGTGTGCGTGTGATGAAGAGCAGTTAAGCCTCTGCTGCCATTTGTCACTTGTGGTCCGATCAATGCGGGGATATTAGTTTTAAAGAGCAAAATGTCACACAGAGACCATGAACTACTAGGTGATAGGCTAACTACACGTTACTTTGAAGTGCAATAAACTGTACCATAGCAAAAATGTAAAAATAAATTAATAAAATAAGAATGCATAAATTTAACCCACAAAAAAATTAGTGGTAATTTTGATAGCA
Organism: Festucalex cinctus; assembly: GCF_051991245.1. Taxonomy (NCBI): domain Eukaryota; kingdom Metazoa; phylum Chordata; class Actinopteri; order Syngnathiformes; family Syngnathidae; genus Festucalex; species Festucalex cinctus. The sequence continues at coordinate 6,277,310 of NC_135412.1, forward strand.
ATGCAAATTTCCCACCTTTTTTTTTTTTTTACTTGCAAAAAAAGAGTGTGGAAACTAAAGAAATGTAAAACAATAAAAGGTAAAAATAGAGACCATAAGAGAAACAAGAAATATAACCAATAGCAGTAAGCCATTTTCTCCATTCTGAGACTGTCTATCGTTGACCAATGATCAGCTCCCCACAATCAATAGTCCTTATAAGGTGCAGGCTATATGTACCGTAAGTTACTTTTCATATAAAATAATCATTAAAGTAACTAATTTACTTTTTCAAAGTAACTGTGGCAACATTAGAATGTTTGAATGTTTTGAAAGGTAGATACAGAAAAGTGTAGGTGTACATTGGGTTTATGTTTATTTCCAGAATGAACATTTGTTCGTGTTCATACAGCTGTGTGTCCTTGCAAATCAATTGGCCAGTGAAGGACAATTGTACAGTGCTGCCATAGCAACCCTGACCATTACATGCGCTCCTCCTAACATCAGTCAAGACTTTCTTAAGCTTTGTAGCAAATCTTTTGTTGTTGGCTATTTTTTTCCCTCATGTGCTGTACTTATTTTATGAATTTAAATTAAATAAAACTATGAATAAAAATGCTGTAAACATGATACCAGGGAATGTTTTATACATGTCATAGTACAACTTTGTATGTTGAATTGAATTTGAATCTTGTCCGTTGCATCCCCGCTTTTTTCCATAAACTTTTTTTTTTAAATCAATGTTTTCTATCTTAGATATTATTAATGAGATGCTGCAATCTTATTCTAACATAATCTTCCCTGCGCAATAGCTACTGTTAATATCCCAAAAATATCACCATCTTCATCAGTATGGCTGTTAAACAACACTGCAACTGATAAAAAAGTGACATTCAAGATATATTTAAATACACGGTCGGTATCTCACGTTTCATCCTCTGCTAATTTCTGAAGGAAAGAAGAAGAAGCCTGCTGTTTAACAACATAAATCAACTAAATCTATCTCCTTTAATGTGTGTGACGTGAATTCCTCACAGTTGTGTTTTTTTCTACAAATCGAGAGGTAAGCAGCATCTGTTTTGCATGGAATTGTCATTGAGCTGTGTTGAGGGTTATTTTTCTGTTTGTCCTCTAGAGGGCAGTGACGCCTCTAAACTGACTGCAGGCTTGTGGACACTGGACAGTTGAACACATGCAGTAGTTCGCGTTACTATTGTGGCATAGGAAATGACGCGAACGTGACTTCAAAGGATAATCATAATCATATTCATCACTCATCATTCATCATCCAAAAGACAAGCAGCGTTTGCGTCGTACGCACAAAAGTAATTCACACGCTTGTAGCTCGTAAAACGGTCTACTTAATACAACATGCAGCTTTAGCTAATTGCTAATTACGTTTGTTTTGGGCATTCCAGACATTAAGTGTTGTTGAAATCGAAGTTGTGTGTGTGGCGTATGTATGAGTCACGCATGATGCTCGTCTCCTTTACAGACAGGGTGTGTGTGTGTGTGCACAGCTGGAACAAGTACATCAAATCTGAATCTCCCCCAAAGCTACTCACCCACCCCGCTTGACTGATCGTCGATCGATTGTCTGAGGAGGAAGAGCATCCCGTCGCCCCCCCTCCCTCCCACCCACACACTAACACACACCGCGCCCCCTTGGCAGGAGAAGACCGCGAACCCAGCTGTGGTCGGGCGCTCACGACGAGCTGGGGAAAGTGCGTGGGCGGATGAGGAAGTTGAGCGCTCAGATTGATGGCCACACAACCATCGGAGTGACGACTTTTTTTTTTTCTCCTATGAGTGGCGCACCGGCGGGGATCTCCATTCAGCGGGAGACAAAACGTAAAACTGGACTTGTTTTCGTGTGGTGAAAATGACAATCAAGTTGGGGGTCATCCTTTTGTTACTTCTTTTGATCCGCGGTGCCCGGTAAGTCGGATTCGCCTTTTAAACACCTGCGCGACGCTTTTGCGCGCCTTAAAAAAAAAAAAAAAAAAAAAAAAAAAGTTGATTCATACAAATTGGAATGAATGTATGCATTTCGTTCGTCACACAAATGCACGAGCCCCAAACAAACCAAAACAACGTCATTTACAAGGTGCTAAGGAAGAGACGAAAGCACCAATTGTGTTTACAGTCTGTCGGTGTTGTGTTCCAGTCCGAATTTGCTGCCATACGGTGACGACGACGAAGATCTCCACGATGCAACTGTCAATCAAATGCTGGTGCCCAGGTCGCACCAGGAGGATGCCACGCTGATTCTGAACAATCTACTCAAGGAATATGACAGGACACTTCGGCCGGACATTGGGGGTAAGACACCCAAGTTCCAAAGATGCATACAAGTCTATCATGTGTGTAGTAGACTGTCCTCACAATTGCTGTCAACCTAATTATCAGCAGTGTTGCCATTAAAATGTTTAATGGGGGAGGGGAGGGGGGGGGGGGGGGGGGGGACATTGCTTACTGTCTGAAAACCATGATCAACCATCACCAAACTTCACGTGCACATCTGTGCTCAACCTCTGAAAATATGAAAATGATAGCCGTAATATTTTGGATTTTATAGAAGCCTTTTCTTCCCCATATATAGGCCGGAGAGAGAGAGAGAGAGAGAGAGAGAGAGAGAGAGAGAGAGAGAGAAGTTGACATCACTTAATGTCGAAAATCAACATCAATATACATAGGCCTATCCAGTGTTTTAAGTGGGGAAAAAATAAGTGCCAATACGTCCCTAAAATTTTACATTTTATGTGTATATATATTTTAAAACTAACTTCATTGTTTGCATCAACCATTCAGAGTATTATCTCAGTATTGTGAATGAAGACTTAATTGGAGAAGTTAGGTTTACATTTCACAGCGATTGCTTTATTCTTGTGTTTTCTTGTGTGCTTTGCTTTCATTTCGTTGTTGATGGTTCTGATAACAGGTTCTGATGATGCAGACCAATCTTTGAGTAGAATTCGGAGAAATACCTTATGAGAGAAAATATTTATTTACATTCTTACTGATGAAATCTGCATTTAGAGCTTCTCCCATACTTATTTTAAACTTACTGGTACAACCGTACGTCACACACAGTTGTATTTTCGCTGTAGAGGAAGAAAATAACGTGGGGGGAAAAAGTACGCAGCGGAAAAGTCAATGTAGCCTACAGTATTAAACTTACGCTTGGTGTGGCAACGCAAGATGGCCGTCACCAGCTTCACCTCTCGCTTCAACATGAGCAGGTTATTTATTACGTCCATGCTGTATCAGCCTGCGAATCCACCTCTGTTGACTGTTCCAAATTGCACAATGTTTGATGGAAATATGAATTTTCACCAATTTGGGGAAATGGTGATCATACAGAAGTATGTTTCCTACAGCTAAAGTACATCTACGACCAGCTGGAGTCCAAAATGTTCCTTTGATTGTACCTGCATGAAAAACTCCTCGGAGGAGGCTAATGTTCCTCTTTCCAGAGGTGGGAAATATGGTCGCTAATCATAGAAATAGTTCCTCGGTGTCTTTTCTGAGGCGTGAAGGCGTGATTGTGAGGGGTGACAACACTGAAGTCAGTCCCTCGGGTTAAGTGTGGGGGCGCCTGTTGCACGTGACACAGATGCTTAAAATGGCACACCTTTATGCTGTTCTTCAGTCTTAATATCGCTGCTGTGTTATGCTTGGATTGTTGACATGTGTGAGTGAAGCACACTTACAAAACAGTAAATGTGTATAATTTCATAAATGAGACAATTACTCCAATGTTGGGAACATATTCTATAGACTGGCGACTTTTTGAATGGTGTGTGCCTCGTTGCATCTGGCATGCGAGCAGCCGCAGTCAACAGCATTGTCATGTACGTAACACGGCATTTCATCAGTGCATCAAACCATCAGTCAAACATGGCGGTGATGTGATGGTCTGGGGATACTCTGTTAACTCATTCACTCCCAACCATTTTCACTCAAGTGTTTTCCTGGATTTCGACTGATTTTGCAAGGCCCGCGAAATATTATGTTCTATTACTATAAAAATATGGAACCTACCAAAAGAGAGATTAGTGTCGCTTCTTTTATCAGGAAAAAAAGTATACAGTCTTCCCTCGCTATAACGCGGTTCACTTTTCGCGGTCTCGCTGTATCGTGGATTTTTTTTTAAGTGCAATTTTGCATATTTTTTTTACAGTAATATACCCATTTTATAAAATTTATGAAGGTTTGAACATTGTCAATGTTTGAACAAGAGAGAAATGTGAGAACATGTAAATGCCTCAATGAGAAAAGTGTATAAATTGTGCGGTCGGGGATTTTAGAGCCTTAAAACATTTATAAGAGTTGTAAAACATAAAGCTAACTACTTCGCGGATTTCATTTATTGCGGGTATTTTTTGGAACCTAACCCCAGCGGAAAACGAGGGAACACTGTATTCCTATCTGTTTCCGCTGTGCAGCAATTTGCAATAGAACATAGCTAAGTTTCATCATTATTCACAATTCTGCTTAGAACTGTGGGGAAATCAGCTTGTTTTAACATGGCCTGTTGATCTCTTATCACAACCATTTTCTGCAGTAGAGAGACTGCATGAAAGCCTTCTCTATGCTCTGGCATAAAAAAACAACAACAACAACAACAACAACAACAAAAAAACGTATAAATACGTCGTTGGGACACTTAAAACATTTAAAATATGACGTATTTATACGTTTTTGGGAGCTAATGAGTTAATTCAGGACCTGGACAACTTGCTGTGATTGATGGGAATCATGAATGAGATTGTTTAGAAATCATTCTGTGACCTCAAGCTGAAGCACACTCGAGTTTTGCAACAGGACAAACAATCCAAAACAAGCCAGCAAGTCAAACTTCTGAATGACATTGAAACAAACACTAAATGAAGGTTTTGGATTGGTCTAGTCAAAGTCCTGACTTCAATCCGATTGAAATGCGGTGGCATGGCCTTAAAAAAAGGCTGTTGCTCAGGAGCCCTCCAAATTCTTCTTCTTCTTCATACATAAAACCACCATTTTAAATGCTGCATTTTATGTTTACTTGGTTTTCTTTGTCTGACACTTCTATTCGTTGGATGATATTTAACAATAAAGTGAGGAAACTTATTTTTAACTCTTCTGCTGCCACACGTTATATACTGTGTGTGATATATATATATATATATATATATATATATATATATCATTTACATCATCCTTGAAAATGTTCTGTTTCATCAAATTTCATACACAATGAGACCATTGAAACGAGATACAATGCTGCCATCTGCTGGCTATAGATAGTGAGGGTTTTTGACTCCACCTCATTGATCAGGCAGCACGTGCTGCACTTACACGGTGAACTGCCCATTGATTTAAAAAACAAAACAAAACAAAGAAAACCGCAGTTGACATCATTTAACGTTTATGGCGGCATACATCGTGATTTTACTAATCTTTATTAAACGTTTTTGGCGGTCAAAGAGTTAAGTAAGAATTTGAGAAGAATACAAATACTTTTTTTTTTTTTTTTTTTTACCAACACTGTATAGTGTATTTTCATGAATTGACCCAGTAGGATGTGTTTATTTCTATGTGGGCCAGCATTTCTTTTCTTACGCCTCCCAACTGTAATAATACGCAGATGTGTGGACATCGCTGGGGAATTGCTCCACTCCGCATTTTGCGGTAAACACGATGGTGGTTTTTGATGCTGTTTTGTTTACTGCAACCCGGTGGGACTCTGCTTTTCACCTCAATCCTGACACACATCTACATTTGTGCATGCTGATGAAGACCTTGGTTTTGCAGGCAAGACATTCAAGCAAAGACCTAACAATAATTAGAAACAAACGCACTCACTTTGATTAGCAAAGAGGGAAATTTGGTTGTAAGCTTCCATCATAGACATCTGACAAAAAACATGCCTCGTACTTTGACTCCAGACAGAACTGATAAGACGAGACTCTGTTATTGACTCTTGACCATTATACCTGCAGGAAGTGAAAATGGAAAAAGGTATATAGAAGGCTACAACAGCTTTCACTCTTCCGAGGCGACATGTGCAAATTTTCCCACAATATACTGCTGTCAAAAGCTCGATGTGTCGGATATGTATGTGACATGTGGCCATGACACCTGTACAGGAAGTGAAAATGGAAGAAACATTCGAGTTTACTTCCAGCCTCAAAAATGATTTTTTTGTGATTTCTGTACAGAGACTCTTTTGTATATGTATTAAAATCATAACATATAAGCATAAGAAGTCAATTAAATGACAAATGAAGAACAAATGATGCGCCAGCGACACATCTCGCTCATGCCTCTGATTCTTGAACATTAGTTGCAACATATGTATGAAATGAAATCAAACATAAATGCAGAATGCAAACCATTAACACATAGTACACAATTTGAAATGCATATTACTTCGTACTGTAGAGCAGTTGTTCTGAAAGTGTGGCATGGTGTGGGCTCCCTCTAGTGGTATGTGAAAGAGTCACTGAATTAAATGTTCAACTTCAAATGTACAGAAATTGCACATGTTGTTAACTCTTTTAGTGCCACACGTTATCAAAGAAAAACTTTGATATGACAGAGGCTTTGATCATTGACGAAAATAGATACAATGCTTCCATCTGCTGGCCATAGTTTAGAGTGTGTTAGATTCCACAACCCATTGACCAGGCAGCGCTGCACTTAGACGATGCTCTGAGAATAAAAATTAAAAAAAATTGTTGATGTTATTTAACGTTTATGGCAACATACGTCACGATTTTACTGATCGTTATTAAACATTTTTTGCGGTCAAAGAGTTACCTATTTTTTAATCCAGTACAGTACTTTGTTCAGTGCAGTTCAGTTCTATTTAACTTTGAAGTGCATTTGGATTTCATTATTTACAAATATTTAATATTTGTATTCAAGCATTTGTCATTTTTTTTCTATAACCTTCATGTGCAATACATTTTCTATTAAATCACTAGTTTTTTTGTTTTTTTTTTAATTTTCAATGTTAATGTTTAGATTTGTCACAGTGATCTACAATAATATTTATAGCTGCACTTTATAACAATTTGCACCAAAATATCATTACAGTAGCCTTTCTATTTGACCATTTATGACTGAAACATTTTTTAATTATTAGATTAACACTTTAGCTGTTCATAACGGGAACTCCTGCAAGTCTCTGACCAATATTTTTCAGACAGGATCCGGGTTCGAATTTCCCACCATCGGTCTGCGGATGTGACGTCATGTGCGAATTGTGGATGTAAAGAAAAGAAAATGCAGTTTGGTTTTTCAGCCACAGGTGGCAGTAGTGATTCAACGTTACATTTTCTGCGTTTACTTGCTTTAAATATACTTTTTAGGAATAAAACTTATGCCTTATATTTTAATGTTGGTCATTATAGTGGTACTTGGAGAGCCAAGTTCTCTTATATGGTATTTGGGGGTAAAGAAGTACAAATATTTAAAAAACTTTAAGAGACACCTTATTTGATTTGTTTGTGTTTCAGTACTCTGTGTTCCTTGTATGCTTTCAACATTATTGACTCTTCCAAAGCATAATCATACGCAGTTTTGTCATGTTGAATGTATCACCCCTTTCTTGATGAACATTTCAACATTGTCCAAGTATTTTATTCAGCTTCCCTTTGTAGAAGCTCTAAGCACATTTTTTTTTAAAGTTAGCATAAACAAATATAAAAGGATGTAGAATGTGCAGTTTTATTGATTAGAACTCACAGTCACTAATGAATAAATTAGAAAACATTTTATTGTGGCTCAACTTTTTGCAATAAATAAATACATTTTGCTGCAACTGGTGGAACCTGAAGCAATAGTGCAATATTGTGTAGTCTTCAAAAGACAACATACTGTAACATATGCAGAAAATAGTAAAAGCACAGTTTTGTGTTTGTTTCACATTGAGGAACATCAACAATGATGTGCCGCTGTGCTTGGTCGCCATTTCACACGACCTGCACAACACCTCACTCTGCTTTAGATTAATTGATTTTCATGTACCGTATTTTCCGCACTATAAGGCGGCGCACCTAAGAGCCTTCAATTTTTTCAAAAGCTGACCATGCGTCTTATAATCCAGTGCGCCTTATATATGGATCACTATTGAGCCGCAACAGGTCTCGCTGTCAAGACGCTTTCGGTGACGGTGATCGATGCGTAGAAGATCCCGCCATCTTGGTTCGCTAGCTAATACTAATACTTTACCTCAGAGAAAATAATAAAACAGCTGTTTATTCATTTTGGGAGTGAATGGAGTTGTCAGAAAGCTGGTTTGTAATCTATTAATAAAGTTTGACTGACCTATCTGACTGTTTTGTTGACATTGCCTTTAGCGCAGCACCATCTAATGGATGCATAACGTAACCCCAGCCTCTACTGTAGCGCCTTATATATGGAAAAAGTTTTAAAATATGTCATTCATTGAAGGTGCGCCTTATAGTGTGGAAAATACGGTATATAAAAAACCCTCCAAATAATGGAATGTGACTTGTTTTTTGACACTCACTTGTTCATGCTCGCTCACGCCCACTCTCTTCATAAATTCCCCGGTGTGTATGAAGAAATTATCTTTACATGCAGTTGAGAGCGTGGAAAATCTATATTGTTGATTTTGAGAAATTGAAACATTGTATTTGAACGGTATAAACTGTTTGGGACCGAAACTGCTCTTTGCAAAAGTGCAGGGGCCTCCCGCGTGTCCCCCTCTAAATTATGCCTCTGATTTAAGGCATGCTTTAATACTTAATACCTGAAATGTCGGTCAAACTCCTAATGTTGGTATCATGTTGAGGCTATCATAAGAACTATGCACAAGTTTAATATACTCACCTGAAATTTGGAGGTATGGCACACTTGATCTTGATAGCGTAGCTTGCTGGGGGTCTGCCAGCCAGGTTTAACCTGCAAGCCAACCTTTCGGAAGATGGGGTATCTCCCTAAAGCTCTGCTTGCATAATGAGGGATGAATGTTTGATGAGATCCAGTTGACAAACCTCGGTGTCGTACATGAATTGTTAATGCCGAGGCAAAAAAAACAAAAAAAAAACGTATGCGACACATCTAGGCCAATTACTCAAAGTTACGGATTTTTAAAAGACCTTTTCTTATGATGAGCCTCAAACAAGTCTTACTCCTTTGCATAGAGAAGCAAGTGAGGCTTTTGTAAAGGTCAGGTTGCGCCCTTTTGGTTGATATGTTTGTGTTGTTGCGAGGTAGAGCAACTGTATGCCATCTAGCTGGTTAGCAAGATTTTCGTAGTCTCTTTTGTGCTTGAATTAAGCCTATACTGTATGAAACGCACTGTATATCACTTTCTATGTATTTTCATCTTCCTTTCAAACCTGTCTAGTTTGTCTGCCTTTATTGTTCAAGACATCCCACGCTTGCACTGTTTATTTATTTATTTTTTTAAATCTACTTTTTCATTATACGTGATTTATTTCCTGGTTTATCTGACTCCGGGCTTTTTCCACATCAAAAAATTGGTCTCTTTTGCGCCGGCGTGTCAAGGCGAAACGACAGTCGACATCCCGGCGAACACAGCGGGGTTATTAGCTCTGAATTCTCATGTTTGCCCCCGTGAGCCTGATCTTCATATAAATTGGCTGACTGGTCGACCACCGCGGAGTACTGAGCTCCACCTTCGCCGATAACAAGCAGTTTGCCTCAGATTAGGCTGCGATTTTTGTCCCTATTGTGTCACTTTTGATTCTGACCATGATCCCGACATGACCCGCTTGCATCCGTGCATGTATGTGGACGTGTGTGCGTGTGTGTACGCCAGGGGTGTCCAAACTTTTCCATTTCAGGGCCACATATAGAAAATCAGAAGGACGCAAGGAAATTGTGTTTAGTCCTAAAAATTGTACAAATAATTTATTTGTGCTTTCGCATATTTAGAAAAATGCTACAGTATATAAACCGATTTATTTGTAATATAGCAGTCGGGTTATTATAGTTTTGGAATTTTTCATTTTAGTTTTCATTTTGGGTTTTTTTGTGTGTTTTTTTAAATATAGTTTTAATTATTTTTCAGGGTGTTTCTTAGTTTTAGGTTAGTTAGTTTCAATATTAGTTTTATTTTTTTTTAATTGTTTTTTTTTTTTATTGATTTATTTTTTTATTTTTAATGTGTATTACTCGTGCGCAACCAAAGACTAAAACGAAGGACATTTGTTGCTATAATTATTGTATTATTTTAGTTAGTTTTGTAAACCTAAAATGTAGTTTCAGTTAGTTTTCTTTTTTAAAAAAGCATCTTCGTTTTTGTTTGATTTCGTTAACGAAATAGTTTTTTGAATTTCAGTTTTTTTTCGTTAGTTTTAGTTAACTAAAATAACCTTTAAAAGCACCTGTGTTTTTCGACACCCTCCCTTCTTACTTTGACCATCTCCAAACATTTTTGTGTTTATTTTATTTGAACTGAGTCAAATGCCATTTTTAGCATATGTCGCGGGCCACTAAAAAATGGACGGCGGGCCGCAAATGGCCCCCGGGCCGTAGTCTGGACACCCCTGGTGTAGGGGTTGTTTTTTGTAGACAGACAGACAGACAGAGTATCATTTTCACTGGGGAAGCCAAAAAGTCTGCTAAATACTTAAACTATGCCATTATTATTGGCTCCAAAAAATATTTGACAAATACATAAAATGGTGGTGCAAAGTGCAGTCAATAAATTCAGTCAACATTATATTATACGTACAGATATTATAGAGTTTTTGAGCTTTCAAAGTCAAGGGCTGTTAGGTAGTGAAAGGAAGCACCTCGTCTTCATGAATGAGTCCTGATGTCCTTAAAAATAGTGACTTGCAATTGGACAAAAGAGACGACAGCTCCAACTCTTCGCACTGGCTTTCTCTCAACGCTCTCCCTCCTTGACTGTGGTCAAAGTCGCTAAGCCTTCTATCTCTATTGAGCAGCCCCTGCATATGCAAAACTGCAGCTAACCGGGCTCCTGCCACATCGTCAGGCGAAACACAAGGGAAGTGACTGAGCTTCAGTGTTTGACCAGATGGGAAACGAGCTGTAAAAACGTCGAAGCCCAACTTAGAGGTCATGTTTGATTTAATCACTCAAGGGTGGATGTTGGAGCATCCCTCGTAGCTCTCAATGAGTTACTGCTATACTCCACATTATACAGCAGTGGTCCGACTTTACACCCTTTGTTTGGGTAAAAAACAAAACAAAACAAAAAACAAGCAAAAACAAACTGCTATTCCTCATTTTGAGAATTCATTCTCTTGCTTTGAAACTACAGATCTGTGGGCACCATTATAGGCCCAGTAGCTGATATAGAAGATATGTCCATTTAAAATATAACACAAACAATTGTATTGCATTTATTTTTATTTATTTATTTTGTTCTTTTTTGTCTTGAGAGCTCAGAATTGTTCATTCAGCAATTTTACTGATTCAATATATCATCATCATTTCTCTCTCTCTCTCTCTCTCTCTTTTCTTTTTTAAATGTGTGTGCGTGCATGTGAATTTTTGCTCATTAGTTCACCTGAAACCTAATAGAAATCCCATTGCCCCTCACCTTAACCGGATACTTTTGGTCTCGCTAGAGTCGTGAAGTTCAGAAGGTCAAGAGACCAGAGGAAAGATCAAATGAAAGAAAGATGAATCAAATGAAATCCAACACCAACCAGACACCACCTGCCACCCGCATGGTTACAAAACCAGAATCTTTCACCAACCGCAGAAACCTCTAAATTCCACCAGATTAGGGAAATCTCGAGAGACCAGAGGAAAAACTAAAGACATAATGCATTTAGCTCCCCTTTAAGGATGTACAGCTCCCTATCACAAACATTGTCTTATCACAGGTGAACTGAAGCCCATGCCAGATGATGTTCTTCAACAACAGGCACTACTGACGGACAAATCAATCTTCATGAAGCACTTGTGATATTTTTTGACTCCTCTAGGTGGCAATCTTTGTTTAAAGATCCAGTGTAAATGTAATCGATTTACATTGCACTAACCTTTATCTAGAAGAGTTATTTGTCATTTGTCCGTCACCACCGGGCACATATAGACAAACTACAGAATCCTCCCTATGGGTAATTTATAGTCTTCACTTAACATGTCATCCATGTTTTTGGAATGAGAAAGGAAAGGGAAATAAACACAAAAATAATTAACACAATCACGGTGCAAACATTTAGGACGGATAGGCTGAGATTACAAGTGGAACCCACAATTGAGAACTTATAAACTGTGAGGCAGAAACACCACCGTTCTATTCATATTAAATAAAGTACATTATATATTCAAACTACGATAGATGATCTAATTGACAAAAACTACTTCCATTTACTCCTGTAGAAGGTCAAATTTATTTTGGTGCACATTATAATGTTACCTTCACAAGCAATCAAATCAGTCTTTAGTTTTTTTTTGTTTTTGTTTTGTATTTGGCAGACTTTTTGTCTCTCCATACTTGCATTCCTTTATGAGAATAATGGGAATAATCTGGTCAAATCAAAACATATCTGGAAGCAGTTCCTGATTTACTGAGTCAAAGATGGAACACGTCTTCACTTGTCTTGCACTTGTCAGTCTGTGATGTATCGATTGGGTGTTGGGTTGTGCTGTGAGGTCTCCAATTAACTCTTTGACTGCCAAAAACGTTTAATCACGATTACTAAAATCACGATGTATGCCACCATAAACGTTAAATGATGTCGACTATGTGTTGTTGTTGTTGTTGTTGTTGTTTTTTGTTTTTTTTTGTTTTTTTAAATCAACGGGCAGTGCACGTGCTGCCTGGTCAATGAGTTGTGGAATCAAAACCCCTCACTATCTATAGCCAGCAGATGGCAACATTGTATCTCTTTTCAATGGTCTCAATGTGTATGAAATTTGATGAAACAGAACGTTTTCAAGGATAATGTAAATGATCAAAGCCTTTGTCATATTAAAGTTTTTTTTTGTTTTTGGCAGTAAAAGAGTTAAAGTGGGTGCATGTATCGATGAAGGCAAATCAACCAACATGACTTTTCCATTGTTGTATGAATTTGTGCCTGGTATAAGAATGGGTATCACTTTCTTTGATGACATCCACTCATTGGCTTAGTGTTTATTGCGTCAACCATTAGGCAAACACAGGCACTTACTTGGAGCCCCTACATGGCTCGACAACTGATCAATAATGAAAAAAAAAATACATTATTATTGTTTTAGGCTTGGTTCACCTGCTTATGGACATCAAAATGCTTAAACTGTCACGATTATTCAATGCTCCCCCTTTTCTTTTTATCCAGTGGACTCCTGTCTTGCTACGTACGTGCAGACTCTATTCAGGAAGACGGCAGCAAAATTAACTCGTTGGTTGTTTGTGAATATCGAGCTGAAAAGAGAAGAAAATGAGAGGGAAGCAAACAGTTTTAATCAAACCTCCAAAAGGATTCATTTCAAGCTTTTTCACGGTGCCGGCGGTCGGTAACCGAGAGCGACAACAGTGAGGTCTCGCAACACATGAAACACAGGTGAATTGTGGTCTAGCCAAGGGCAGGTGTGCCCCCCTAACTGATTACATCGTCTGGCAGATCACTCTGTTGTGGTTGCGACTTGGCTCACTGCACTCAACTTTTTGACGATTATGCTTGTCTTGGTTTTTTTGCAGCTCCCTGCATTCTACGATATGTTTCCCTTGTCATTAATGTACAATTAGATGGCAATGTTTCCATCGTGGTTTTGAAAGATAGTTGTCTCAACTACAAAAAAATGGCTGGTTGGCTCCACATAGAATATTTAGCACAAGCTTGTCAAAATGTTGCCTGTGTCACAGGCCATGGCAGGCCGGCAAGGGAATTTATTTTCGCAGAGAAGGAAGACTTCTGCTTTCTGTGGGACTCCATTAAGTGTGTGTACTTCGTCAGCTTGTTGGGGTGCATCCTCTGGTGACAGAAAAATATCAATGAAGCTGCAGGGAATTTATCCATTAGAATAGACTCATCATCACACCACACCATGATCGTGGAGTATTCTGTGACCTAGATATTTTTTTTTTTTTGGGGGGGACAAACAAAACAAAACACATGTATAATGACTCACAGGAAAAAAATAATGCTTTGGTCACCTAAAGTAAAGTTTTGAGCAGGGGTGTCCAAACTACGGGCTGGGGGCCATTTGCGGCCCGCCATACATTTTTTTGGCGGCCCGCGGCAAATACAAAAAATAATTTTTCAATTCTGTTTATTAAAAAAAAAAAAAAAAGTGGGCGGATTAAACATTTCTAGCTATGCAAAGACACAAATTTTCCACTAATAATTCAGTTCCAGAAATAAAAATAGTTTCATCCACTTGTTTCTTAGTGTCAACGTCCAATTTGTGAAAACATCACATTAATTAATGGTTAATTATTAATGGAAAAAAAAAGTGAAAACGTCACATTAATGGTTGTTAAGTGTGATCAGTTGACGACCGATTGTTCTTGTGGTTCAGAATGTCAAGTTGGGAACAGCTGCTGCTCAGTGGAGAGGCATATCTATTATAGTGGCACACAGGGGTCACTATTTGCTTCGTGACTGTTAGCAGTTTTCAATAAGTAACTACATTATATCAACAATTTATAATTGTTTCATTGATTTTTACCATGTTTAACTCATTCACTGCCATTGACGGAAAAAGACGACAAATGATGCATTTTTTGCTGGTCTGGCAATGAATGTGTTAATAAATAACTTAAAAAAAAAAAAAATCAAAGTGGCCCTTGCAGCTTTCTATTTTTCTGTATGTGGCCCTCAGAGGAAAAAGGTTCGACACCCCTGGTATAGAGACTTTTGCACCGATGTCAAGTGAACAATTAAGTGACTGCCCCAATGACGGACGGCAGAACTGAATGACTGTTGAACGCGGTTGCTGTTTTTTTTTTTTTTTTTTTTAGTCCTTAAAAGTTATTATTGCCGATCGAGCCATGGAATGTACCACTTCAACTGAAGTTTTTCCTTCGTTTGAAGTGCCACATTTAGTCGGGGCTCATAGAGCACGATATTAACACAAATTCCTTGTTTGGAAACAGACCCTTAACCTTTTGTTGCCTGCCGTTTTTACCAAGTTAATCAAATGGCCGACTTTGTCGGAATTCACACCGCGCTGTAGTCAATGCCGTATCTCCTTACACAAAAGCTTATTTAAAAGCTTGTCGCTAGCTGGGTCTCGAGGACAAGATGCTATGCTAACATCCGGGGGACAATATATGTACCTCGTCATGGCAAAGGTAAAAGTTGTTTATCATACTGACTCTTTTTTTTTTTTTTTTTTTTTTTACACGTTCCGCTCTATACTGAAACACTGTGATGATGTTACGTTATGTTATGTTATGTTATGTTGTGTTATGTTGACTAGCATGGAACAAGCAATATGCAGTAATTTCTGAGCCAATGACTCAGATCAAGAGTTTAAAACTCTAAGCACAAAGACCAATCCCTGACAATTAAACCGTCAAATACACTTAATAGTTTTGAAGAAGGTACAATTAAAAACTAATCTGTGTGTGTGTGTGCAGTTGGAGTAGACAGTAACTATCTCATTAATGTGATTTAAAACATATACGGCACCTCTGTTACAATCTTTGTCAGCGTGTATGTTTGCTAGTAAAATATATTAACATTGATCTACTAACCTCATAAAAAATAATCGCTGCAAATCCACAAATACTGTGAGGGCTGCCTGGAGTGCTTTATGTTGATTTCTGCTACCCATCGACGTTTTCATCTTGCTCAGTATGTATGCGATAAAAAGCTATGTTTGGCGTGTCTATTTGTACAACCGACCGCACAGCAAGATATAACTAATTTCGAAGATAATCAATTAGATAAAGGACTATATGCAGTACGAGTTTCAATGGTGTCAATAGCGGTCCTGTCATCGCACGACTTTCTCTGAACACACCACTTTCTCTGACGCGTGACATCAACGTCAGGATCTCTTCTATAGGCAAGTAGTTCTCTTGCCGTCCAGCATCCCGGAGGGGGGCGTTCCCAACAGGGATACCTGCAAAAGGTCTATAGGCTTTTTAGTAGCTATGTGTTCAGTTCACTCAGTAAACATCACAAACCAGTCAGTACTGACTGATTTTCTGAGTCCCCAAATAAACAAAATGAAAATGTTATGATGGTTCAACTGGTTAGAACTAATCCTGCCGACATGCGGACCCTTTTGCCGGAGCAAAACATAAAAATTTGCCTCAATCATAAGACTAATATTACTATCCTTACAGAAAAAAAAAAAATCTGGAAACAAAAAATGTATCATACAAAAACATGTGAGGGATCTTTTGAGTGAGAGAAAAATTATGGACAAAAGAAAGCTCGGTATAGAATTGTTGTTATTATTTATTCAGATCACAGAACCCAAACACAATTGCCATTGGGGTGAATTAGTGCAGGCAAAAAGACAGACTGTAATAGTACAAAAAACACATAAAGTGTTCATATATCCAAGATTTTAATGCCTTTTGCATCAATTAAGTGTCTAATGGTTATTATTGTTTGACTTCATTTTCAAAAAAAACAATTGAGAGGTTTTCAATGTTATAATTTGTTAGAGATGAGCAATTCCAAAATTAATGAAAAATATCTTCAGGGGATCCTTCACAAAAACAAGTAGTTTCTATATCTTTTTTTTTTGTCTCATTGTAAAAATGCTTTATCTGGATCAAATCTGTGAATTATTATTTTTTGTTATCAGCAATACTTGCCGTCGCACGATGGCGTCAGCTAGAAAAAGTGGATTCAAATTCATGTGAAACCAGTGCTGTCCTTTCCTTTGTTGAAAAGGAAGCACCGGTGTGATGATGTACTCCAGTAAAGGTTCAGGAAAGGCGGCATAAAGTCAGATTTGACTTTCGGAAGAGGCCCTTCTTTTCATATCTGCGGGGCGACCGACCACCACAGGGGAGAAGCTCAATGTGGAAAATATGAAAAGTATGTTGTAGCTTACATTAACTCATTCACTCCCAGCTGTTTTACTGGATTTTGACTGATTTTTCAAGGCCCACCGTATATTGTGTTCTATTTGTTATAAAAACATGGAACCTACCAAAAGAAGTTTTAGCATCTCTTCTTTCATTAGAAAAAAAAAAGTATATTTTTAATGTTTCCGTTTTGCAGCAATTAGCATTGGAATATAGCTAAGTTTAATCATTATTCACAAATCTGTTTAAAACAGTGGGGAAAAGAGCTTTTTGCAACATGGCCCCAGTTGATCTCTTATACTCTGCTGCCACCTACTGGCCGTTTTTGTAATAACTACCTTGGATTCAAGCGTTCTCTTCAGTTCAGAGGATGCATCAAAGCCTTCTGGATGCTCTAGCATAAAAACAAAAAACAAAAAAACGTATAAATACGTCTTTGGGAGTAAATGAGTTAATCACCTCTCAACTCCGGGATAAGACACTACACAAAGGAACAGTTCAACTGTACAGTGTTATCTGAGTGACTGAGTCTATTCAGAAATATGAAATATTATTCACTGAACAGGGCGAAGATGATTTCAAAAGTCCTTACGTTGAGGTGAAAATGAAACCTTATTCTGTATTGTATACGGATGTGCAAGGCCCCATGACCCGGGTCTGCCTTGGGCCTCCAAATGACCGCCCGTGCCCCTGACGTCAACAGATGTCAGTGCAATAATGGAGTCTCAGGAAGAGATCAGTGGACGAAGTTCTGTGCTTTATGGCTACTTGACCTGGGCGCCAACCGCTGACTTTAGGTTGCGACTGGGCACCAAGTTGCTGAGGAAGATCCTCAGCTACCGATGGAATGATTACACCAATCAATCAAGATTTAGGAAAGCTGCACTTTGATTCCATTGCTTCAACAAAGGTGCTTGTTTTGAAGTATTGCAAATCTCTGGCTTTCTTCCTTGGCGTTTCCCAGGTAGCGGGATCAGGCGGATAAATCAACAATGCCTCGCTCAGCTGAGGGGCCAGTTCACCACTCAGTTTCTCCAACGTAGATGTTTTGTGACGTTTCATTAGATGAAGAGATTTGGATTCCTTGCAACTGTCTTAAACCGCCAGGTTGGCTGGGCATACAGACGGGTTGGAAGTGTCTGCAAAACACACATGCACACATACAGACACACACACACCTAGACATAACACTGGCTGGAATAATTTATATGTGTATCTCTGTATGTGTGTTCTAAAGTCTGCCCACATTCTGTACACGTGCAACATACAGTGAAATAGGGCTGAACAATATATCATTTCTGCATTTTTATTTTTTTTATTTTTATTTATTTATTTATTTATTTATTTATGTATTTATTTATTCATTTATTTTTTAAGGGCTCTTATCCCCCAAGAAGTCGGTCAGCCCTACAGTGAAAAGCTGTGTGAAAATATTTTTTTTGTTGAGTTTTTATGTCAAAACGTATATGAAGCATTTCTTACTCATTTTCAAGTTTAAAATTTTGATCATCTAAAATTATAGAAATATGCAAGAAATGAGTGTGTTGACATTAATGTAAAATATTTATTAATATTTTGTGCTTTGTGAGTTTTAACTCATTCACTCCCAGCCATCTTCACTGAAGCAACCATATTCGTCCCTTTACTAGATTTTGACTGATTCTGCAAGGCCCACAGAGACAAAAAACATGGAAACTACCAAAAGAAAGATTATTCTCTTTTTTTCCATCAGGAAAAAGTATCAATTTTTCAGCAATTAGCATTAGAATATGACTATGTTTCATCATTATTCGCAAATCTGTTTAAAACGGTGAGGAAAATAACTTTTTGCAACATGGACCTGGTTGATATCTTATACTCTGATGCCACCTGCTGGCCGTTTTTGTAATAACTACCTTCGCTTCAAGTGTTCTCTTCAGTTCAGATGCTGCATCAAAGCCTTCTGTTTGCTCCAGCATAAAAAAAAACACATAAAAAAACGTATATAAATTTTTGGGATCATGGTAATATTTAAAATACAGCATATTTATATGTTTTTTTTCCCGGAGCAAATTAGTTACTTTCACTGATGCCTCACAGCAGATTGCTTAAATGCTGTATCATGACATATCGTAAAATATGTAGGGAACTCCGCCATTTCCAAAATTGCACAGGATAGATTCCTTCCACAGATTTTACTCAACGGCCATTTTTGATTTACAATTTAGTTTGGAATGTTGCATTCACATCATGCACCTTCTGTCATCTTGGGGAATATGATGTTACCATGGTGATTGCTTCCAGTTGTTGTTGTTGTTGTTTTTTTGTTTTTTAACTCCTATATTTTTTTTCATTTTTTTTTGTGTGTGTGCTTTCTTGAAAACCCTTGCTATAGTTTCATCATTATTTTATGCACACTCAAAGTTTTGAATTCTGTCTTATTCCTTAAACGCTTAATCTTTTTCAGTAGAAGTAGACATATTTGGAGTTGCAATTAAATTCCGTTTTTATACCAGTCAGAGCAGGCAAGCAGTTGCTTTTTTTTTTTTTTTTTTTTTTTTTTTTTATAGCCTTTGGAGTTTGCTCAGTTTACTTCATTGGAGATGGCCGTGAAGCTTGAGAAAATCCTTTCTGCTGTTAACCCCTTTTGAATTCTTGCGCTAATTAAAAAAGAATGGCCCGGATAATAACGTAGCGCCTTGACGGCGAGACTGCTACCAAACAAGAGTGCATTAAGTGTTGATAAGACCAGGCCAGGACGGAATGAAGGCTGACACTTTTCTCCAAAACCTTTTATGAGTTCTAACCACTTAATTGATTTCTATTTGGCCCTCACGCTGCCCCATGTCTCTACTTTTACCAGAGCAGTGGTAGTTCACTTACAGATTTCCACACTTGGTACAAGCATACTGTGCTGTTCCTTCCAAGGCATTAAAAAGGTCTGTGGAACATATTGATTAAAAGAAAGAAAACATGGATCCCCCCTGCTTTCCCCTCTTCGCAAGTGTCCCTTTTGAAATTGAAATAAGGGTAAATATACGAAACATCGTCTTCATAGTGCACCCTGGCTCCGTAATTGCGTTTTCAGCAGTGACAATTAATAAGCAGTGAGACCATTCTGTTGCCCTCTCATTAAACCTTCGCTTCTCAGATCTATTATACATATTTGTTTGAAATGTGGCACAGAAGACAGTCTGACGCTGGTACGATTTTTTCCCTCATTCAACCACACAGCCAACGCACAAGCAATGCACACCGTTAGATAGCAGGTATGTGTATATATATATATATATATATATATATATATATATATATATATATATATATATATATATATATATATATATATATATATATTAGGGGTGTGAATTGCCTAGTACCTGACGATTCGATTCGTATCACGATTCACAGGTCACGATCCGATTCGATACCGATTAATACCGATACGAATTTATAAGTCGATTGTTGCGATTTTTTTTATTCAAATTTAGAAAATACTAATCAGTAAACTTGTAGAGTGTAAGATTTGTATGAAAATGTATTATTGATTTACCTGAAACTGCAGTCTTATACAGGTTGTAATCTGTTTGATGTTTGAACAGCATCCATCCATCCATCCATTTTCTCGACCGCTTATTCCTCACAAGGGTCGCGGGGGCTGCTGGCGCCTATCTCAGCTGGCTCTGGGCAGTAGGCAGGGGACACCCTGGACTGGTTGCCAACCAATCGCAGGGCACACAGAGACGAACAACCATCCACACTCACACGCACACCTAGGGACAATTCGGAGCGCCCAATTAACCTGCCATGCATGTCTTTGGAGTGTGGGAGGAGACCGGAGTACCCGGAGAAGACCCACGCGGGCACGGGGAGAACATGCAAACTCCACCCAGGAAGGTCCGAGCCTGGACTCGAACCGGAGACTGCTTGAACAGCATTAAAATAAAATATTAAGGCTTAATGTTCCGTTCATAAAACATTCTTCCATGCTTAAGGTGTGAACCCTAACCCAAAGTATGACGTTTTGTTGAATATTTTTCCATTAAAAATGGAAGTTTAAAAATCGATTCAGCCGCCAATTGAATCGATTCGAGAATTGCGCGATGTAGTATCACGATATATTGCCGAATCGATTTTTTTTAACACTCCTAATACATATATATATATATATATATATATATATATATATATACATACACACACACACACACACACACACACACACCGTATTTCCCGCACTATAAGGCGCACCGCATTATAAGGCGCACCTTTAATGAATGACATATTTTAAAACTTTTTCATATATAAGGCGCTACAGTAGAGGCTGGGGTTACGTTATGCAGCCATTAGATGGTGCTGCGCTAAAGGGAATGTCAACAAAACAGTCAGATTGACACGATGCGAGGAGGTAGGACTCAGACGCAGAGTGTAAGTTGGCCAACAAGGCTGCAGCTTTAATCCAATGAACCAAAAAACACCTCTCAAGGAGGGAAAAAAGGCAGAACAAAAAGAGCTCCAAACTGGAGAATAAACAAGGGCACTCAAAAACAGGGACAACTAAAGGCGCTCCGCTAGGGAGGAAAACAAGGGGCAAACTAAGGGCGCAAGACAAAGCAAGGCAAGACATCGAACAAGGACTGTGGAACAAGGACTGTGAGGACGCTTCCATGCACTGAGATGTGACACTTCGGCAACGGAGGGGAGAATGCAGGTGGCTTTTATGTCCGGGTTGATTGGGAGCAGGTGGAAACAATCATGGGCGTGGACCGGTGATTACTGTGCAGGAGGAAGGGCAAGTGACCTGAGGTGAGAGGGTGGTTAATGACTTCAAAATAAAACAGGAACCTGACTGTGAAATAAAAGCATGACCCGTCACTCTGGTGGCGGCGTGACAGTACCCCCCCCTCAACGGCCGGCTCTCGACGGCCCAGGAACCTCGGGGTGTTCATCATAAAAATCGTCGATGAGGGAGGGGTCTACAATGAACCGGGCGGGCACCCATTGCCGTTCTTCAGGCCCGTAACCCTCCCAGTCAACCAGGTATTGGTGCCCCCGGCCCCGCTTTCGGACGTCCAATAATTTTCTGACCTTATAAACTGGGCCCCCCTCCACCATCTCCGGAGGGGGCGGCGCAGGCTCGGGCGGGACCAGGGAACTGTCCTGAACAGGCTTGACCTGGCTCACATGGAAGGTAGGGTGGGTGCGGAGGGATCGAGGCAGGCGCAGGCGCACGGCGGCTGGACCTACTGTCTTGGTAATCGGGAATGGCCCCACGAATCTAGGGGCCAACTTTGGACAAGGTACATTTAGATGAAGGTTCTTCGTCGATAGCCATACCTTTTGACCTGGTTGATACTGGGGTGCGGCCCTCCTCCTCCGGTCAGCAGCTCTTTTCATCCTGTCGCCTTGACGTTGTAGTGCCAGTCGAGCCGCTGACCAGATTCGGCGGCACCGGCGGACCATGGCGAGAACCGAGGGAACTGAGGCTTCCTCCTCCAGGTCTGCGAAGTAAGGTGGGTCGTAACCATGCACACATTTGAACGGCGTGATTCCTGTGGCAGAGGTGGGTAACGAGTTATGAGCCAGTTCAACCCAAACCAAGTTTTTGCTCCAGGTGGACGGATTTTGGGAGACCAAGCACCGGAGTCCGGTCTCCAGCTGTTGATTTAGCCTCTCGGCTTGTCCATTGGCTTCCGGGTGGTAGCCCGAGGTTAAGTTCGCCTTGGCCCCTATGGCTCTGCAGAACTCTTTCCAGAAACGAGAGACGAACTGGGGCCCGCGGTCGGACACAATGTGTCGCGGGAATCCATGGGTTCTGAATACTTGGTCTATCATTATTTCTGCTGTTTTCTTGGCGGAGGGTAACTTGGGTAATGGAATAAAGCGGACCATCTTTGAGAAGCGATCAACAACTGTAAGTATTGTGGTTTTACCATGTGATGTGGGAAGTCCAGTGACAAAGTCCATTGATATTTCAGCCCAGGGTCTTGAGGGGATCGGTAGTGGCTGAAGGAGGCCCATCCGAGGTTGATTAGATGATTTATTTCGGGCACAGACTGGGCAGGCCCTTACATATTCCTGTACCGAGGCTTCCATGGAAGGCCACCAGAATCTTCGGGCGACAGCGAACAGGGTCCTGCGAGTACCTGGGTGACAAGACAGACGAGAGGTGTGTGCCCAGTTGATCACCTGTGCTCTTAGGGCCTCCGGGACGAAAAGCCGTCGTGGTGGGCATTCTTTCGGGGTGATCTTGTCTTGAAGGGCGTCCTTGACTTCCTCTTCAATCTGCCAGGACAGGGCTCCTACTATGCAGTCTCTCGGCAGGATGGGTTCAGGTTCGGTTGCTGTGGATTCCGGGTCATGAATACGTGAAAGGGCATCTGCTTTAACATTCTTGCTTCCGGGTCTGTAGGTCAGAGAAAACGAAAATCTGTTAAAAAACAATGACCACCTGGCCTGTCGGGGGTTCAGTCTTTTTGCTTGGCGCAGGTACTCCAGGTTGCGGTGATCTGTCCAAATGATGAAGGGGTGTTCTGCGCCCTCCAGCCAGTGCCTCCACTCTTCTAGGGCGACCTTGACCGCCAGTAGTTCCCGATCTCCAACGCTGTAATTGCGCTCGGCCTTGGAGAGCTTCCTGGACAAGAATGCGCAGGGGTGCACCTTTCCATCCTCCTGGCTCCTTTGGGATAGGACGGCCCCGACGCCCAGATTGGAGGCATCTACCTCAACCACGAACTGGCGGGTAGGGTCGGGAACTCTGAGTATCGGAGCCTCTGTGAAACGTTTCTTGAGTGTGTTGAACGCGGCGTTGGCCTCCGGAGTCCAGACGAAGCGTTGCTGTGGCGAGGTCAAGGCATGGAGTGGAGCTGCGATGGAGCTGAAGTTGCGGATGAATCGTCTGTAAAAGTTGGCGAATCCCAGGAACTGTTGCACCTTTTTTCTGGACTCAGGTGTGGGCCAGTCCCTGACCGCGCTGACCTTCTCTGATTCCATCTCGACTTTGCCAGGAGATACGACGAATCCCAGAAATGAGATGGTATCGGCGTGGAAAAGGCTCTTCTCAGCCTTCACGTAGAGCCGGTGTTCAAGCAGGCGTTTCAAGACTTGGGTGACATGGTGCTGGTGGGTTTTCAAGTCCGGTGAGTAAATCAATATGTCATCCAAATAAACATATACGAACTGGTCGATGAAGTCCTTGAGCACGTCATTGATCATGGCCTGGAAAACAGCTGGCGCATTCGTGAGTCCAAATGGCATGACTAAGTATTCATAGTGGCCTCGGGGAGTATTGAAGCCAGTTTTCCACTCATCCCCTGCACGAATACGGACGAGATGATAGGCGTTGCGGAGATCCAGTTTGGTGAATATCTTGGCTTGCTGGAGCTGGTCGAATACTGAGGACATCAAGGGCAGAGGATAACGATTCTTGACTGTGATTTCATTC
Organism: Festucalex cinctus; assembly: GCF_051991245.1. Lineage (NCBI taxonomy): Eukaryota > Metazoa > Chordata > Actinopteri > Syngnathiformes > Syngnathidae > Festucalex > Festucalex cinctus. The sequence continues at coordinate 6,301,651 of NC_135412.1, forward strand.
AGGGGACTGTAGTCAATGCAAGGGCGTAATGAGCCATCCTTCTTGCCCACAAAGAAAAAACCGGCTCCAGCTGGCGATGACGAGGGCCGAATAAGTCCGGCTTTCAAGGAAGTGTCTATGTACTCGTTTAGGGCCTTGCGTTCGGGACCCGAAACAGAGTACAATCTCCCCTTGGGGATGGTAGATCCAGGAATCAACTCGATCGCACAGTCATAGGATCGATGTGGGGGAAGTGACATGGCCTTGGTCTTGCTGAACACCTCCCTGAGAGGATGATAGCAGGTGGGAACGGTGTTCAGGTCCGGGTAATCCTGGTCATTCACGAGAGACACCTGTCGGATGGCAGCGGGAGGTGCCTCTGCCGCTGGCCGCTCCACCCCATGGTGTTCACAATCATCTCCCCAGTCCAGGACTCGCCCCGATCGCCAGTCGATGCGGGGGTTGTGCAACTGCAACCAGGGATGACCCAGGACCAGTGTGTGTGATGGGGAACGGAAGACATGGAAGCGAAGAAGTTCTCGGTGCTGTCCAATATGGATCTCAAGAGGCTCTGTGACATGTGTGATGAGGAATAAGTCTTTCCCATTGAGCGCCCTGGCCCTCATATGGGTGGAAAGTGGCTCCGTGCCTGCCTGCAATTTTTCCACCAGACCCCAATCCATGAGGCTCTCGTCCGCTCCGGAGTCAATGAGAGCTAGTAGGTCTGTGGAAATGGCATTGCAGGAAATCTTGACTTGCGTGAGTTTTCGGTTTTTGCCTTGCTTGTGAGTCGCGGTACCCACCGGAGAGCCTCTCTTGGTGGGACAAGCTACCACCAGATGGCCTTGTTATCCACAGTAGTAGCATCGCCCCTCTTGACGACGTCGCTGGCGTTCGTGGTGAGACAATCGGGCGCGGTCCAGCTGCATCGGCTCCTCGTCACTCTCGCTGGGCCTTCCCGCGGTGGGCGACTGGGGAAGGGCACCTCGCGGAGGGCCTCTTGCTTCTGGGTGCCGGAAGAATCCGGAGCCGTGTCCCCGTTGATGTCCGCTGGTCTGCAAAAGATCTCGCCGTCGATGATCTGTGCGGATGGCCAACGAGATCAATGAGTCCAAATCGCCAGGTAAGTCCACTGGCAATAAGAGTTCTTGCATGGCTGTGGAAAGCCCCTTTAAAAAGTGGTCAAAAAGGGCTGTGTCATTCCAGCCACTCTTGGCCGCTAGAGTTCGGAATCGGATTGCGTAATCATTCACCGATTCTCGGCCTTGTCTGAGGTTGCTAAGCTCTCGAGTCTTTTCCCGATCCATGTTGGTTGGATCGAACACGAGGCGAAGTGCCCTGCTAAACCCGGCTGCGGTTGAGCAAGTCGGGGAGTGCCGTGCCCATTCCGTGGTGGCCCAGTCTCTGGCTCGTCCAGTCAGATGGGAAATCATGAAGGCCACACGGGAACGGTCGGTGGGAAAAGCCTGTGGCGAAAGTTCAAAATGTAAGTCGCATTCGGTCAGGAATGCCTGACATTGTCCTTGGTCTCCCGAGTATCGCTCCGGGGGAGCCAGTCTCAACCCCGCCCCGGTCAAGGCTGGAGTTGGGATCGGTGGTTCTGCGGTCTCTGGTTTCGTGATGGCCGGCGTGGAGTGTCGCAGGTGGCTCATTAGCTCCTGCACCTGTCCAGCGAGCTCTCCCATCCGGGTGACCATCGCCTGCTGGAGCTCCTCTGTCTGCGACAGGCGGGCGGCCTGTCGTCGAAGTGCAGCCTCCAACTTCTCCGCTGGGTCCATGCTGGCCGAAGTGTACTGACACGATGCGAGGAGGTAGGACTCAGACGCAGAGTGTAAGTTGGCCAACAAGGCTGCAGCTTTAATCCAATGAACCAAAAAACACCTCTCAAGGAGGGAAAAAAGGCAGAACAAAAAGAGCTCCAAACTGGAGAATAAACAAGGGCACTCAAAAACAGGGACAACTAAAGGCGCTCCGCTAGGGAGGAAAACAAGGGGCAAACTAAGGGCGCAAGACAAAGCAAGGCAAGACATCGAACAAGGACTGTGGAACAAGGACTGTGAGGACGCTTCCATGCACTGAGATGTGACACTTCGGCAACGGAGGGGAGAATGCAGGTGGCTTTTATGTCCGGGTTGATTGGGAGCAGGTGGAAACAATCATGGGCGTGGACCGGTGATTACTGTGCAGGAGGAAGGGCAAGTGACCTGAGGTGAGAGGGTGGTTAATGACTTCAAAATAAAACAGGAACCTGACTGTGAAATAAAAGCATGACCCGTCACTCTGGTGGCGGCGTGACACAGATAGGTCAGTCAAACTTTATTAAGAGATTACAAACCAGCTTTCTGACAACTCCATTCACTCTCAAAATGAATAAACAGCTGTTCTATTATTTTCTCTGAGGTATTAGTCTTATTAGTAGTCTGAGGTATTAGTAAGTATTAGTCTTAGCTATAGCCATCTAAGATGGCGGGATCTTCTGCGCATGCATGTCACCGATCGTGCAGGGTCACCGATAGCGTCTTGACAGCGAGACCTGTTGCGGCTCAATATTGATCCATATATAAGGCGCACTAGATTATAAGGCGCAAGGTCAGCTTTTGAAAAAATTGAAGGCTTTTAGGAGCGCCTTATAGTGCGGAAAATACGGTATATGTATGTATATATATATATATATATATATATATATATATATATATATATATATATATATATATATACATATATATATATATATATATATATATATATATATGTATATATATGTATAATGAATTTTTTTTTCATGGTTCTAGCTAAGCATTTTTCTGTGTATGTCAAATGTATTCTGCTGCTTTTGAAAGAAGGTAAACAAGTGCAGTTTCCCGGGGGTTTGTGTGATTGCAGCTGATTTTGTTCCCCAGCAGTGCAGATGTTTCCCTTTCGCTTGAGTTCTGGAGAAACCCAACAGGTTACCGATACCGGGGTTGTTGGTAACATACGTAGGTGATTAATTAAAGGGAACATCAAAACCCGAGTGATAATACCCTGTCAAGATTGAAAGCATTCATTATGGTGAGTTTAATTCACCTGCTGTTTTGCAGACAGCAGGTGGAATTTAGCTGCAATTGGCAAGGCAGCCCGTATTAAATTGTGAATTTCTGGCACAGACCAATAGAGCACAAGCACAATATACTGTACTGTCGCTTTGGAACATAACGTATCTGCCACAGACTGTCCCTGGGCTGACTAATACGCTGATAGAAGTTCAGAAAAGAGATTGCTTGCCGTCTCCGTCACCGTACGTCTCTCATCAACAGCAAGCCTACAGTATACAAACTATTGCTGTATGTGTTGTATATTCACTTTTTTTTTGTGACTCTGAATTGGAATCTAATCCTGGATGGCTAAAGCTTTGGATTTCCATTCTTGTGTTTGATGGAGATCTGAAATGTGTGAAATAAGTGTTGCGTGTTTGCACTTATATCTTGTCCATAATGATTTCCTCACTGGTCAATGCTGCTGTTGTGAATCCACCGTCACCGAAAAATAATTTCTTGAACTGGAAGGTAAAACTCTTTACTGCTGTGTTATAGGATTTAGGGGAATTGTGGTGATGTAAGCTGAAGTGTGCCGTGGCATTTAGCTCAAATGTTAAGCAAATAAATCCATTAGCTCACAAATGTATACGATCAATGTCAATTAAAATGTTTTTTAGTGCGCTTTTTATCCAAAAAGCCCGAGTCCTTTCGATTGTATTGTTCCTCTAGAGTTTGCCAAACACTTTCTGTAATCAAACGTTTGATTGAAAGGGACACCAACATCATTCGAGTGACTTATAAGTGTGTACTGACACACTCAAAACAGCGGAAGAGATGAAAAAAAAAGAAGAAGAAGAAGCTTGGCTTTGTTGTGATTACCAGCATGAGGGTGACCTGAATGATTTGTTATGACAAACATGACTGTGGATGATGACATAAAATATTTTGAAAATTTATGCATGAGCCAAAATTAATTTGCAAATATTATTTTTTGTCAAAGATGCTCCTCAGCTGTCTTGTAACTGGATGACAAAAGGGAAATTCTTTAGAATTCTCTTTGTCCGTCTTACACATCTGATGTAATCACCATAACTTGGACTTTGACTTTTTCATGCTTGCTCATTCACTGTCGACCTTTTAAAAATTAGCATTGCTAATTGACCATCTGAGTGCTCTCGGACTGATTTGACTTCATCTCTGCGACACGTCCGCAACAAGAGTACTTACTGACTTGCACAGTCTGAGCAAAGTTGAATATAAAACTACCATCCACCTGGGTTAGATTACAACGTGAACGTTCTCTGTGTCTGGGTTTAGGCCAGTGCTTCTCAATTATATTCTGTCATGCCCCCCCCCCCCAACCCCCCAGTAAGAAGAAAACATCTCGCCACCCCCCCACCCCTCTTTCTTAACTCATTCACTCCCAGGCATTTTCACTGTTTGATTGTTTTTTGACTGATTTTGTAATGCCCACAGGATATTGTGTTCTATTGCTTTAGAAACATGGAACCTACCAAAAGAAAGATTAGTCTCTTCTTTCATCTGGAAAAAAAAAGTATATTTTTATCTGTTTCTGTTTTGCAGCAATTAGCATTAGAATATAGTTACGTTTCATCATTATTCACAAACCTGTTAAGAACACTGGGAAAAAGAGCTTGTTGCAACATGGCCCGTGCTGCTGTCTTATACTCTGTTGCCACCTGCTGGCCGTTTTTTGTAATAACTACCATTGCTTTAAGCGACCTTCTGTATGCTCTAGCATTAAAAACAAACAAACAACAACAACAACAACAAAAAACGTATAAATACGTTTTTGGGAGTGAATGAGTTAAAAAAAAGAAAGAAATATGGACCAACTTACAACAAAGAATAGCTTTATTAACTGTAACAGAAAATATTTAAAGTGCATCTGAAATTCAAAAATAAAATTAAATCCTTAATTAAACTATAAACATTTTTTGACTGACCATGTCAAACCAAATGATACGGAAAAATAAAATGACATAAAATCAATAAATAATAATGCATTCAAACTGATCACCAACATTAACTCAGGAGCACAATATTAAAAAACAAACAAAACAAAAAAACAAAAAACTTTAACCTGCAAAACAAACATATAAAATAATTTGTGCTGATTTTTTTCCTTTTTTTTAAATTTTTGCTGTGTTCAAAGCGCGCATGCTCTGTGCAAACAAAACCCCTACACCACCGAGCGAATGCTCCCTGTGCACACTCTGCCAATAATGAGAACGCCACTGCCCCCTAATGTAGTGGAGGTGCAATTGCACTTTATTCTAGGACAGTAAAAAAAAAAATCAAAATAAAAAAAAAAGAACGCATGTTCCCCTTTTCTCGTCGAGAAAAGTCATACAGGATCAGGTCCATGCTTCAAGACTTGTACTGGATGCGGTGAACTCGGCATGAGGCCCTGGGACTTAACCAAGCATTACAAATTCACTGATACAGGTAATAGTCCCAGTGGTGTCTTAGCACTTGAAATTTACATAAAATCAGAATGACTTGCTGTTGGCAGCCAAGCAGCAGAGTTCTTTTTTTATTTTTTTATGGCAGACCAATGTGAAGTAATGTGAGGTAGAAGGGCTTCTTCATATATTAACAATACAGTTGAGCAGTCACACATGAAATGGCGTATGAACGGGGTGGCTGTGCTCGTGGCGAGCAATGGATTATAGTGTTTACAAACTGCTCTCCTCCGTAGCGCACTTGAACCCTATGAACCATAAATGTGATTTTAATTGAGAGTGGGATTGAGGTTCTACGTATGTATTGGCCCCGCTGGAATAATCCAAATGGAAATGTTTACAGCACACACAAAAAGTTGACGATGAGAACACTCAGAAGACAGACAGAAAAAGTTGTTGTTTGAATTTAACTTGATAAGTTGCTCTATAAAATAGGGGTGTGCCAAAAAAATCGATTCATAAAAGAATCGAGATTCTCATTTATTAATCGAATCAAATCGATATTTAATATCCAAAAATCAATTTTGTTTAAATTAGAAATGAAGATGAAAGGGAAAAGGCAGTTTGTAGCCCACATGCTGTTTTTGTGTAAAAAGGCACTTACAATACAAAATTAACAAATGTTTAAACAAACAACAACAACACTTTAATTTCTGTATTTGTCATTTTGTCTTGCAAAGCATACTGGAGTAGATCATGATAATTTTTTTGCATATCTGTAAATTGAGGGCAGCATGGTGGTCGAGTGGTTAGCACGTCCGCCTCCCAGTTCTGAGGACTCCGGTTCGAGTCCAGGCTTCGGCCTTCCTGGGTGGAGTTTGCATGTTCTCCCCGTGCCCGCCTGGGTCTTCTCCGGGTACTCCGGTCTCCTCCCACATTCCAAAGACATGCATGGCAGGTTAATTGGGCGCTCCGAATTGTCCCTAGGTGTGCTTGTGCGTATGGATGGTTGTTCGTCTCTGTGTGCCCTGCGATTGGCTGGCAACCAGTCCAGGGTGTCCCCCGCCTACTGCCCAGAGCCAGCTGAGATGGGCGCCAGCGACCCTTGTGAGGAATAAGCGGTCAAGAAAATGGATGGATGTTTAGATATTGTAGCTTCTTTATATGCATTGCTGTATTTTTGTATCGCCAACCTCCCCGCAATATCATGATGATTATCCTATCGTGACTTTCATATCATGATAATATCGTATTGTGATGTTTGGATATCGTTACATGCCTAACGTTCAGAGCTGTTGTGTTCTGGCATGGTTACAGTCACTTGCAAATTGTCATTAAAGAGTTGTTTGTTTGCCGCTTGGCCTGTTTAGTTCACCAACTCTACAATACATGTACCGTACATTAACTCATTCACTCCCAGGCATTTTCACTGTTTGATTGTTTTTTTGACTGATTTTGTAATGCCCACAGGATATTGTGTTCTATTGCTTTAGAAACATGGAACCTACCAAAAGAAAGATTAGTCTCTTCTTTCATCTGGAAAAAAAAAAGTATATTTTTATCTGTTTCTGTTTTGCAGCAATTAGCATTAGAATATAGTTACGTTTCATCATTATTCACAAACCTGTTAAGAACACTGGGAAAAAGAGCTTGTTGCAACATGGCCCGTGCTGCTGTCTTATACTCTGTTGCCACCTGCTGGCCGTTTTTTGTAATAACTACCATTACTTTAAGCGACCTTCTGTATGCTCTAGCATTAAAAACAAACAAACAACAACAACAACAACAAAAAACGTATAAATACGTTTTTGGGAGTGAATGAGTTAAAAGAGGCTACGGTGGCATCTAAATAACGGTGAGTAAGGACGAGCAGTAATGATGTTGTCCGTCCTAATCTTCATTCATGAAATCGGACAACACAACATATGGCAACGTACACACCTATTTAGCCTCAAAATTTCGGACAACTCAAATTTATCAGCCGCTGCCGCCTGCCGCATACTTGCGTGTACAGTGCACTCATAAAACGCGCAACGCTATTGCCGCCGAAAGGTCATAACTCACAACAGTGAAGTGTTGTTTTAAAACCAAGCTCAAACAGATTAAACATGTTAGACACTCGTCTCAAGGTCTCGCGAGACAAAAAAAAACAACACCACCAAAATTACATGCACTTATGGCACCAGTCTTTAGTTACAGCGGTGACGTTCCTGCTACCCCCTTTCCCTCCTTTCCTCTCCGTTTCAATGAGTATTTAAATCGCAGCTTTCCGCGATTACGTAATCGCGTGTTGTCAAACCGTGCAATTAATCGTTCATCCCTAGTAAGTACCACAGTTTGCCTGCCCAGTACCCGCTTGGCCTCCTGAAACTTGTATTCCTGAACTTAGAGGTCAACCAGAGTGACGCCTAGTTCTATGGTCACCCCCTTCATCACGCTCTTCGACAAAATCTCAGTTTGTCATTGTTAGAAAGTCTTTGCTTCGTTGTCCCACATTTTTGCCATTTGCAAGAGACACTGTGCTCTTGGCAAGATTTAATGCAGTGAAATGTTTTTGTGCCCTCTGGCTTAACTGCTGTAAAACACAGAGGAGCTCAGCTCCAATTTAGCTCCTCCTGCCGAACCATACTGGACCCTGTGGCTCCATTTATAACTGTGCAGCCCAAAAGTAAACCTGAGCGCTGGTTCAGTGAGAGTACTCGCACAGCTAGACAGACATCATGACACACCACACAGGTGGAAGAAGGACAAACTGATTTGAAAAGACTGTTGGCATCACAGTGCCTAACCACTGTTTAAGCAGAGGTATTCAACTATTTTTTTTTCTTTTTTGGTTTTCTCCCAAGCCATGACTAGAGATGACACAATCCTCTTTAACTCTTTGACCGCCAACAACGTTTAATAACGTTTAGTAAAATCACGATGTATGCTGCCATAAACGTTAAGTGACGTCAACTACTATTTTTTTTTTTTTTTAAATATATCAGTGGTCAGTGCAACGTCCAAGTGCAGCGCAGCCGGGTCAATGAGTTGTGAAATCAAAAACACCCATTAACTATGGCCAGCAGATGGCAGCGTTAGCTGCTCGGGCCCTAACTCGAGCTGCGAATTACAATGAAACACGGCGCAATCTAATGAAATCGAACATTTTCAAGGCTGACGTGAATGATCAAAGCCTTTGTAACATTAAACCTAATTTGACGGAGCGTCACTAAACAAAAAATATTAGTATAAAGTCACTGTTGTGGAGAAAATGTTTCTTTTCTTTTCAATTTTGGCTCAATGTCACTCAAATGACCTATTTTCAAATGGTGATTACTAAAGAACGGAATAAGGTAGAAACATATTTTTTTTTCTAATGAAAGAATGGAATGCGATCTTTCATGTAGTACCCATGTTGTTTATGTAGCAAAAGAACACAATATTCTGTTTGCTTTGAAAAATGAGTTAAAATGCTCGAAATCCGCTGGCATTGGGGCTTGTTTTGTTTTTTTTAATAACGTGTGGCAGCAAAAGAGTTCAAGTCAAAGTCAAGTCAAAAATATTCTTTGTAATAATGTTTTACATGCCCCCACTAGTCTATACACAGTAGGCTATTGCGATTAATATTGCCTTGGCGGCGCAAGAAGATTAATTCACCCATTTTCAGTCATCTCAGGGCGCAGCCATTTTGACATTATACTGTCGGCTGGGATTGATGACAAATTGTCCTTGGGCTCACATTGCTAACGTCACGTGACCAAACCCAGAAAACAGGTGAGCTGTGACGTTCATTTGACAAATAGTTTGAAAGAGGAACAGTGTATTGCAGTCCACGACCATTCTTACTTTGGTCACGTAAATAAATGAATACTGTTTTCTGCGAGAAACATATGTATTTTTTTTTCTTTTATGAATTATGATTATAGCTTGAGAAATAAGAGCTAAAATCCAGTTTTTCTAAATTGCTAAGGTTGTCTGACTTTTTTTCTTTTTTGTGAGGAAAGTACCTAAGGATTTAAGTACTTTGCATTTGTAAGTATGCAGTGGAACTACAGTCGAATGTAATGAATTATTTCAAAGGGTGACTAAAGATGTGAGACTAACCTTGAGGGCAGCATCTGGATTGCTGATACCTGCAGCTCTTCCTGAGTGGAGCTGCGCGGTCAGCTGGGATCCATGCTCACAATGCGTAATGCATTTGTCATGGGCCAGGCTGGCTTGAATGCTCTTTCTTCTTAATGGAGGCGCACAGGGTAATTTTGTAATACAGAAGGGGCCAGCTATTTTCCCTTCTCCAACGCAAGATTGGGAGGAAGATGAGAAACATGAAGAGGAGGGAGATGAATTCACCTGGCCACTGAGGATCTCTTACTCCCATTAGTGGAAGTTGTTTGATCCGTGCAGCTCGGTTCATGTTTGCACTTTCTTCTTCAGCTTTTCTCTTTTACTCAGACGAATGAGACGTCAAAGAAACTCTCCAAAAGAGGCAGGTTTCAGACCCAGTCTTTAGTCTCCTTTCTACATCGTAAAAAGGACCTCACATGCTATTCAGGTGCCATTGAGCTTCAGACTACAATGACCACAATCTGCCCTTTGCTTGGAGTTATGAATATCGTTTATTCTATGATTTGGAAATGGTGACGATGTATTGTCCTGTCACCTTTGGGTGCCAGATTTCCACAAATGAAAAATCAAGATTTGATTGTTAGCCTGAATAAGAAACTTGATGCCCAGTCGTTACATTCACAATAAGGTTAATGAGTGCGTGTGGCAGAGGCCAACATAACTCCAAAAGAAAACTTTTGGGAATAATTGTGAAGTCTCTTCAAAGGGGCGTTAACATAGTCTGTCCTGTCCTAGTGTCCACCGGTCCGTGTACTTTTCGGCCATTCGTTTTTCCTTCTGAAGCAAGGACAAGGAAAACGGGAAACAAACCGATTTCCGTTTTTTGTTTTGATGTATATGAACAAATAACGGGAAACGAGTCGTCTCCTTTTTTTGTTGAGATAAAAATGACAAAAACGGGAAACGAGCCCTTATCTGATGTTCTATTATGTGTTTATTTGGCACAAATCGGGAAATGAAATGTGGCCGTAAACCGTTTTTCGCAAGCTGGTTTCTCCTTGACCGGAAGCCGTTCATCTTTTGTGGCGCGTCACTGCTGCTGCTGCAGTGGCAGCTTGCTGCCCCCTAGTGTCTATTTCGAGGCCTATGTTGGCGCCTATTCTTCAGGACTTCCAAACATGGCTTTAGATGGCTATCACAACTTGATAGTGGAAATGAAAAATAACGGCATGACGTCTAGTGAAATCGCTACACATCCGTGTAGCCAATTTGGCCCTATAAGAGGACTTTCGGAGAGAAATGTCCGAAGGTGGCTCTCAGATCATTGTCTGGCAGAGGCCTCGAAATCGACACTAGGGGGCAGCAAGCTTACACTGCAGCAGCAGCTTGTGAAGTGCCGCAAAAGATGAACGGCTTCCGGTCAAGGAGAAACCAGCTTGCGAAAAACGGTTTACGGCCACATTTCATTTCCCGATTTGTGCTAAATAAACACATAATAGAACATCGGATAAGGCTCGTTTCCCGTTTTCCATTATTATTTCAACAAAAATGGGAGAAGACTCGTTTCCCGTTATTTGTTCATATAAATAAAAAAATAAAAAAACGGAAATCGGTTTGTTTCCAGTTTTCCGTGTCCTTGCTTCAGAAGGAAAAACGAATGGCCGAAAAGTACGCGGACCGTCCACCTTCTTGGATGTTTAGTGCAGCGGTGGTGCCGTTTGGTGCATCGGAGCAGATGATTGATTACGCTCTAGTCTGCACACAAGTTCAAGTCAGTTCGTGTCATTTTAAGACACATTTATGCACATGCGTGTGTTGAATTGCTAATGTGGCCAAGCATCAAAAATATGTCCACTATTTTTACTAATATACTTTCAAATGTTCCTCACTGGATGAAATCTCAAACGTGGACATGCAGCAAAGTCCCTTTTGCAAGATAATTGTTGTCCCTAATTGGACGGTTGGTGGAGCGTGACACATTCCTGGAATGGAGCCAAGCCTCCCTCCCAGCAGGCATCCACCGACGCATGTCTTGCACAGCGGGTCCTTCGGGACTTGACGCACTGATCCGCACGCATCAACGCACCTGTATGTCCCGAGATTTTGTTATCTAGCATGACATCTAGCTAGATTTGCCAATTCTTGCATAATTAAGCAAAAAACACAAAAGCGAAATAAGAAGCATGAAAAATAGCTGAAATTAATATAACATGGGTCATAGATTCAATTAAATTTTCATGGGACAACAACTCACTCATTAGATTACATGCAGACTGTTTGGTTTCCTTAATTGCGTCGGCAGCAGTGTCAAAGTATCCTTGAGGTACTAATTGCTGTCTGCTCTTTTTTAGCTCGCCTACATCTTCATTTAATCCTGCACAGCATCACCAAGCTTAATTTCTACCCCGATGTGACCTGCAGTCATACCTGGAGGCTACCTTCTCTCTAATTTTGATATGGTGCCACACAACCAGAGATGTGCGGTCAGACGAGGCAGTATATACTATAAATATTAACTCACATATGTACTGAACATGCTGACTATTGCCTCCTTAACTTCTTGTGTGTGATTATGAGTGACTGCGACTTCTCTGAGGCCAATGAAATAGGCCTCACTGGATACCAATGCCCACAAATGCAACAATGGACAGTCAAAGGAGCTCAGCAGTGTCGAAACCAATCTGAAAATGCAAATCATTGACTTGAACAAGTCAGGAAAGTTGCTTGGAGCAATTTCAAAGCATCTGCAGGTCCCAAGACCAACAGTGCAAGCAATTGTTTGCAAGTATAAAGTGCATTAAATTAAAGCAGCCAGTCTTCAGTTCAAGCACATCTTGTTGGGTCATAAATCCATAGTGTTGGTGTTTAGTAGGGGTTGGGGATGTAACGATATCCAAACATCACAATACGACATTATCACGATATGATAGTAACGATACGATAATTATCACGATATTGTGGGGGCGTTGGCGAAATTTAAAAAAGATCACAATATTGTAAAAAAGAGAGCTCATACTAAAAATAAAGCACAATATTGTGCTTTTGTACATAACAGCAATACATATAAACCAGCTACAATCTCTAATAACAATATTGAGGCACTTGCTAATGCAAGCACACATTGATCGCTTCACGAGCAAATTAGTTTCCCCTTTATCTGACAATTAGTATAGATTTGAAACATAGAAGGCCAAAACATCCATAATGAAAATTAAATTGCAATCATAAACTAGCCACTAGGGGGTGCTAGAATCGCACAAATGGAAATCAACCTGACTTTTTTTTTTAACAAATGTGTTCCTTTTAAATATTGTGTACGTCACGACGACGATATTGTGGCAGTTTTAATATCGCGATATTGCCCTTATCGTGACATCCCTAGTAGGGGTGTGCTCAAAAAATCGATACGGCAATATATCGTTGCGGGCCTCATTACAATACACGTAACGATACGCAGGTGTCAGAATCGATATTGCTCGTTAACTTTAAATTGGCAATCAACGTTTGCCTTTGCAGCTTGCATTGTACCTAAATAAATAAAAACCAGCAGCATCTTTGAAGTTTATTGCCTTCAATTAATGCAAAAATAACACACCAGTGATTGGACACTGTGTATTGTTTAGAAAAATTAAAGCAGAGGAAGAATATCAACATTTATTTACTTATAAACTTAACATTGCACATGTGTCTTAATGTACCAATTTTCGTATATTTTGTTTCAAAACGAAATAGAATGTGTTGCATGAAAAAAAATGCTGTTTTTATTTCCCCAAATATTTCAAATAAGCCCATTTTAGAGCTGTAATTTTAATACTTTGATATTTTTGCTCATATCGGCTCATGCCTATTAATAAATTTTCCCGGTGTGTCTGTGAAAACTGCTCCTTGCTCTGCAGTGCGTACACATTTAAACCAGGCATGCCGCTTGGTGGTAAACCAGAAGAGCTACTAACAAAAACATTTTTATCATCCTTCATAATAAACATATCCTTTAGGTATACATATAACTGTTATTATAAAATGCAAGTATATTAACTCATTCACTCCCACCCATTTTCACTGATGCAAACCCCTTTACTGGATTTTGACTGCTTTTGCAAGGCCCACAGAGTATTTGTATTCTATTGCTATAAAACATGGAATCTACCAAAAGAAAAATTAGCATCTCTTCTTTCATCAGGAAAAAAAGTACATTTCTATCTGTTTCCGTTTTGCAGCAATTGGCATTAGAATATAGCTAAGTTTCATCACAATTTTGTTTAAAACGGTGGGGAAAATAGTTTTTTGCAACATGGCTCTGTTTGATCTCTTATACTCTGCTGCCACCTGCTGGCTTTTTTTGTAATAACTACCATTGCTTCAAGCGTTTTCTTCAGTTTAGAGGCTGCATCAAAGCCTTCTGTATGCTCTAGCATGAAAAAAAAAAACATTAAAAAAAACGTATGAATACGTCTTTGGGAGCAAATGAGTTAATGTAAAATATCGGGATACGTATCACCTTGAAGCTCATGTTTGGGATACATATGTATCGCGATACGTATCGTATCGTGACTGCTGTATCGTGATACGTATCGAATCGTGACCCCTGTATCGTGATACGTGTCGTATCGTGAGGTTGGCGGCAATACCCAGCCCTAGTGTTTAGAACCATGAAGATAAGAATTGTCTCAAAATGTCCCAATATTTATGGACCTGACTATATTTCTTTTTTCCCCCTCTCTCAGATTTATTTTTTGGAAACTTCAAATTGCCTCAGTAGAATAGAAAATGTGCTCAGTCAAGCACATGGACCGAGTCATTATGTTAAGTCTACTTCATAGTGAACAGGTTAATAGCCCTGTGAGACTTAGTTTTAACATAGTAGGCAGTAGTCCTGCATTGAGTGCATTTAATTTCTTCCATTAATGGTACATTTACACCATTATTTACAAGCACTTGTCTTAATTAAATGTTTAATGACTCAACGCAGCCCCATGGCTGGGAGCTTTGTGCTCTGCTTTGCTCATCTACAAACATTATTGACCAGATGCAGCCAGTGGGGAGCAAGTTTGCTTGCCACTAAATAAGTCACACTCGTTTGACTTCTATGAGGTAAGTCGTTTAAATGGGTCACATATCTATCCTGTGACCTGTTAAAGTTTGAACATTTTAGAAAATGGAGGATGTCCGTCAGCAAGTTGTTGGGCCATATCGGATGTGTTCCCATGTCTGCTCTGTGTGGCTTTCCAGCAGGCTTTGCAGACAGACAGCTTTGTAGTATCTTGTAGTGTCAGCAAAAATGTTCCCGTATGTCACAGATACGCAAAATTTTTTTTAAAAAAAAATGCAAAACTCATTTGCACAAAACATTCTATTAGGATGGTGCATAAGACTAAGATGGGTAAAAAAAATAAATTGGCCGGAATTTGTGATCAAGATGCTGATACAGCAATGTATTATTTGACATTTTTATGTTTATATATACCTTGCAGCCCATATCCCAATGAGGGGCGAACATTTGCGGGAAATAGGCTGCAGTGCTAACTAGGGATGTCACGATAGGGGCAATATCGTGATATCGTGATATTAAAACTGCCACAATATCGTCGTCGTCATGTTCACAATATTTAAAAGGAACACATTTGTTAAAAAACAAAAAAAAGTCAGGTTGATTTCTATTTGTGCGGTTCTAGCACCCTCTAGTGGCTAGTTTATTCGTGTTAATTTTCATTAGGGATGTTTTGGCCTTCTATGTTTAAAATCTATGCTAATTGTCAGATGAAGGGGAAACTAATTTGCTTGTGCTTGCATTAGCAAGTAAGTGAGTCAATATTGCTAGTTGAGATTGTAAGGTGGTTTATATGCATTGCTGTTATGTACAAAAGCACAATATTGTGCTTTTTTTTTTAGCATGACCTCTTTTTTTCCAATATTGTGATTTTTTTTAAAATATCGCCAACGCCCCCACACTATCGTGATAATTATCGTATCGTGAACTTCATATCGTGATAATATCGTATCGTCATGTTTGGATATCGTTACATCCCGAGTGCTAACTGACCAACAAATGGACTTACAAACACACAATTCTGTGTTGGTCCAAAACTTCACCTCACCTGTGTTTCCTGTGGGCACACCTGTTCGCCACATTCCAAAGACATAATATAATGCATAACATTGTATGACGATATTTATTGCATATCTACTCACTTTTGTCTTTCAGTGAAGCCAACTGTTATTGATGTGGGCATATATGTTAACAGCATCGGCCCCGTGTCATCCATCGATATGGTGAGTTCAAGTACTTTCCCATTCTTCCTTTCCATACATACGTAAATGTTGTCCACAGTCCTGCAATTCCCTTTCAAATATTTTCCCACAAACATTGCATCATGCTTTGCTTTAATTTTTAGAGGCCTTTGAAGCTTCCTCGTTAAGTGCAATTAGTCCTTTTGCATCTTAAATGGCCTCGTTGATCTCCACAGTCCACAACGCGAAAAAAACAACTTCATACGAGATGCACGCTCACTTTTGTTTATAAGATATTAGAAGGCCTAAAATCTCTGTGGACAGTACCCATCGATTAATTTACTTGCATGATAAATAGTTGGTCTTTTTTCAAAAGAAATTGGCCTTAAATGTAACAAATTTGCAGAACAAGCACACCGTTTACATGTTTCTCACAATGCTGTAATTTGCACAGCAAAAGAATAATGGCGAGCCAACTGGCCATTATTTCAACCGCAGCCCTGCAGGGTGGTTCAGCAATTAAACTGACAACTCGCTGAAACCATTAAAAGCCGAGAGAAACATAAATAGGAGACTTGCAGCTTCACATGCACATTCTGAAGTCTGGTTAAACATTTTTAAAGGTTTTTAAAATGAGCAATTACTCAACTTTTTTTTTTTTATATACTGTATCATACAAACAGCCAATACTGTCATTAATTCAATTCAACTTTATACCAGACTCTGAGTCCAATACAAACAAATAACAAAAATACACACAATCAAAAACAATAAAAAAAACAACAACTTTTGAGCCCTTGAAAAATGGGAATGAAAGTGAAAGTTTGTAGTTACAGCACATTTTGTTTGTTTGATTTCAAACCTGCTGTGGTGTTAAGAGCGAAAAACGTGAGAATTGTGTCAATGTCCTAATATTTATGGCCCCGACTGCCACCTCATCATTGAACATGGTGATAGTAGTTTCATGGCATGGCCAATGGAACTTGTTCTCTTGTATTCATTGATGATGTGACAACGATTCAAAGTACACTCCAAAAGTAACCAAATATTTTTTATGGCAAAAAAAGTTCAATGTTATGCAATAGCAAGTCAATTGCATGACCTGAGTCTGATTAAGCATGCATTTCCCTTGTTGAAGACAACATTGAAGGGAAAAGAAGCAGGAACTGAAGACAGTTGGGGCCTGGCAGAGATGAAATCTAATGTTTGGTGACGTCTGTTCATTTCAGACTTCAGACTGTAATTGACTGCAAATAATTGACAACCAAGTATTTAAAAAAAAAGTCTTTGATAGTAGTAGGGCTGGGCAATAAATCGAATTAATTCGATACATCGTCATTTAAAAAAAAATCGAATCGTTGAAAATTTGCGAAATCGTGAAATCGAATTTTGTCCTTCTGGATGATTAAAAGCTGTTGTTCTTATGTTCTGTTACATCCAAATGCTTTTATGTGTTGTAATTTTTCCCCAAGTGGCAGCATGTTGGATGGGTGGTTTACAAGACGTGTTTACATAAGCTACCAACTACTTAATTTTGGCATTTAAGCACAAACTATGAATGTAAAGATTATATGTTAAAAACTGATCTAGAATCAATATACGTTACTGGTGTCTGAACATTTTGCACAGGAATTATTTTTGAATAAATGAAACCTTTAAGTAAACGTTTGTTGGATTTATTATGTTAAAATCGATTAAAATTGTAATCATCCTTAATGACAAAAAAAAATCGAGATTTTATTTTTTGGCCATATCGCCCAGCCCTAGATAGTACATACCGTATTTTCCGCACTATAAGGCGCACCTAAAAGCCTTCAATATTTTCAAAAGCTGACCATGCGCCTTATAATCCAGTGCGCCTTAAATATGGATCAATATTGAGCCGCAACAGGTCTCGCTGTCAAGACGCGATCGGTGACCCTGCACGATCGGTGACGCGCATGCGCAGATGATCCCGCCATCTTGGATCGCGAGCTAACACTAATACTTTACCTCAGAGAAAATAATAAAACAGCTGTTAATTCATTTGAGTTGTCAGAAAGCTGGTTTGTAAACCATTAATAAAGTTTGACTGACCAATCTGACTGTTTTGTTGACATTCCCTTTAGCGCAGCACCATCTAATGGATGCATAACGTAACCCCAGCCTCTACTGTAGCGCCTTATATATGGAAAAAGTTTTCAAATATGTCATTCATTGAAGGTGCGCCTTATAATGAGGTGCGCCATATAGTGCGGAAAATACGGTAATATAGTATTTGACGATACCATGCGATTTATTTGAATGTTCATTTTTGCATGCTTATTTTTTTTTGACCAAGAAGTCTGTTCGCCCTTCTCAGTTCAGATCCATTAGATAGTGCCAACACACACCATTTGTATTGATTATTGCATAATTGCTGTATTGTGTTGATATTATCACTATGAGTTACTTATTCATGAATTACATTCGTTGCAATTCCCAACCCTCGTCAACAGGCCGGTGGGTCAGTCTATACTAAGCCCAAACGTTTTCAATCATGCACAGTGTTCACCATTCCTCCAATTTTTTTCCTCCGTGTTGCACTG
Source organism: Festucalex cinctus (assembly GCF_051991245.1). Classification (NCBI taxonomy): domain Eukaryota; kingdom Metazoa; phylum Chordata; class Actinopteri; order Syngnathiformes; family Syngnathidae; genus Festucalex; species Festucalex cinctus. The sequence goes on from NC_135412.1 coordinate 6,319,915, forward strand.
ATTGGCGGCACCCTGTCAGTGGGCACCACAATGCAAATCCCCTGCTGTCCTGGGACTTTGCTGGAGTGGATTTATCTCTAATGCTCCCACTCTCTGTCTGCCTCGGCATGTCTTCCACTTTTGTCCACTTTTTTTTTTTTTTTTTTTCTAAAAGCTCTCTTTCTTCACTTAACTGCACACGTCAACCTTAGACTCGCACCCTGATTTGAGTCCAATTGGTCATCCGTCTCCATACCTCATTCTCTCTGAAGTTTCTCCTTTTTTTCATGTGACTTCCATATGAAAAACCAACTCAAAAATACAATTATCAACCCCTACTCCTACGCCATTCACCTACTCTAATGGTTAACAGTAGGGGTGTTTTTTAAAAAAAAAAAATCGATTCGGCGATATATCGCGATACTACATCGCGCGATTCTCGAATCGATTCAATAAAAAAAAAATCGATTTTTTTTTTTTTTTTTTTTTTTTTTTTTTTTTTTTAAAGAGCTCAGAATGGTTCATTCGGTAGTCTTACCGATTCAACGTCTTATCATCATTGCCTTTTTTTTTTTGTGTGTGTGTGTGTGTGTGAATCGATTTTTAAACTTCCATTTTTAATGGAAAAATATTCAACAAAACGTCTGACTTCGGGTTAGGATTCACACCTTGAGCATGGAAGAATGTTATATGAACGGAACATTAAGCCTTAATATTTTATTTTAATGCTGTTCAAACATGAAACAGATTACAACCTCTATAAGACTGAAATTTCAGATAAATAAATAATACATTTTCATATAAATCTTACACTCGACAAGCTTACTGATTAGTATTTTCTAAATTTGAATGAAAAAAAATCGCGACAATCGACTTATAAATTCGTATCGGGATTAATCGGTATCGAATCGAATCGTGACCTGTGAATCGTGATACGAATCGAATCGTCAGGTACTAGGCAATTCACACCCCTAGTTAACAGTATAGAAGTGGAACCTTGCTTTAACAGAACCGGACCAATGGACTGCAGAAATTAAAGCCAGAAAATTGTGTCTCGTCCACTCAAAATGCCCCCGTTGTGCAGTAGTTGTTGTCTGGCAACAGTTCCACAATTTGCCGATGTATTTGACTGGTGTGCTATGGTTCTATTAGGCCGGGAGCCAGGTCCACTCCTGTTTTTTGTTACCTTATTTTGACTATGATTTCCTCTTTTCTAATAATACCTTGGGACCATCACAAGTTGATAGGGACGACCCCCAACTCGGGGCCGTTTGGTCCCAGGGGTAAAAACAAAACAAAACACCCCTTTTGGGAAAAAGCTTCTGGCAAAATTGTGTAATTGCAAATGTCAAGGTGCAGCAACTGCATAAATGGTCAGAAAGCGCTAAAATTTTGCATGGTGTATCCTGACACATAGGGAAACTCACAGAAAAATAATCATGGGCTTCCTGTATTTCAACTGTCAAGTAACACCCTCAACATACTAGGGATTAGGGGTGTACCGATCAATCGGCCAGCCGATTTATCGGCCCCGATTTTCTTAATTTTGGAAGATCGGTGATCCCTTAAAAATAAACCGATCTTTTCCACCAATCTTATCTCCCTCCTCAGAGGTCTGAAAAAAAGCCTCTTCTGCTGAGAAGACTAAAAGGATTTGTATTTTTATTTGAGAGAACTACTTCATGTGCCATTAAAACAACCCATTTGTATTATTTCGCCAATATTGTTCATTGTTTTCTAATAAAACAAGACTGGAACACTGAAAATATAAGCTGCTTGACGTGAAAAAAATCGGTATCGGCAAAAATCGGGATCGGCAGGTCAGACTTTTTAAAAGATCGGGGATTGGTGATCGGCTGGAAAATTGTGATCGGTGCACCCCTACTAGGGATGTAACGATATCCAAACATCACGATACGATATTATCACGATATGAAGGTCACGATACGCTAATTTTCACGATATTGTGGGGGCGTTGGCGATATTTAAAAAAGATCACAATATTGTAAAAAAAAATAAAAATAAAATAGAGAGCTCATACTTTAAAAAAAAAAAAAAAGCACAATATTGTGCTTTTGTGCATAACAATGCAATGCAAATAAACCATGCAAGCACACATTGATCGCTTCACAAGCAAATTAGGTTCCCCTTCATCTGACAATTAGCCTAGATTTTAAACATAGAAGGCCAAAACATCCCTAATGAAAATTAAATTGCACAAATAAACTAGCCACTAGAGGGTGCTAGAACTGCACAAATGGAAATCAACCTGACTTTTTTAACAGATGTGTTCCTTTTAAATATTGTGAACATGACGACGACGATATTGTGGGAGTTTTAATATCACGATATCACGATATTGCCCTTATCGTGACAACATACCCTAAAAGACAAAAAAAATAAATAAATGTCTCTCCGCCTGACAGATTACCATCAAACGTAATTCATTTCAAACATTTTATTGTACATCTCACTGCCTCAAATGTATATTAAAATCTTCCCACATTTGTAACCTTCAATTTAAGTCCAAGATGAACTTTCTATTTGGAGTATTAGAAGAGCTATGACCAAAGTACTCCACTGTACCCTAAATCGGGGGGAAAAAAAACAAACAAACTGAAAATTCCACAATTAGCAGTCCAAATGGGATGAAGCTATTTTTCTTTTAAACAAAATCTAAAATATTTGTAAACATGGGTTATGGAGTACTATACTATCTGAAGTGAATTCCATAAAGAGTGAATAATGTTGACCAGGGTATCAAGGCGCAACATTAAACATGATCACACAAAATCTGGGAACCAAATAGGAGATTTAAAAAAGAACAAGATCTTGACAGGGAATAAAAATGACTTGTGTACATTTCTTAACAATAGAGTAACATTCTATGTAGCCAAATGGAGAAATAGTGGATTGCGGCTAAACCATCAAATTGAACTATGATAAAATACAGTCGTGATCAAAAGTCAAAGAAAGAAAAAAAAAGTCATCAATGTGCTAGAGTGGCCCAGTCACAGTCCTCATCTAAATCCAATAGAAAATGTGTGGCGAGATCTTAAGATTGCGGTTCACAAACGCTCTCCATCTAACCTAGCTGAGCTGAACGTGTTTCGCAAGGAGGAATGGGAAAACCTTTCAGCCTGCTGATGTGCAAAACTGATAGAGCATACCCCAAAAGACTTGAAGCTGTAATTGCAGCAAAAGGGGGTTCAAACTATTAATTGGGGGGAGGTGATACTTTTGCACACCTTACTTTTCTTTTTCTTTTTTTTGTAAAACAGTTTGAAATAAGATAGTTTGTTTCACTCCACGATTGTGTGCTTCTTTGTGTTTAACTTTCACGTAAGATTCCAGTGAAATATATTTGTTTGTGGCCACACCGTGCCAAAATGTTGAAAATCTCAAAGGGGTGAATACTTTTGCAAGGCACTGTATGTGTCTGGAAGAGCATTACACAGGGGTTCCCATCCCCCCTCGACCATGTATTCCACATGAACACAGAGACTGGCAAGTTCAAACTACGTACTTTGGTTTGAGGGTGACGTCATACCCAAAGCTCTTGTCTTGGCAGAAGAGGAAATAGACGAGGATGACTTAGCAGCTGATGAAATCCATACAAATATGGATGATGATCAGGAAGAGGAAGAAGAGGATTAAAAATCCAGTTATATAGTTACATTTTATGTTTTCTTCATTAAATCTCCTATTTGGTTCCCGGACTTTGTGTGAATATGTTTAACTCATTCACTGCCATTGACGGAAAAAGACGTCAAATGATGCATTTTTTGTTGTTGCTGGTCTGGCAATGAATGTGTTAATATTGCGCCTTGATACCCTCATCCACCTGGGGGCATAACATTATTCACTCTTTATGGAATTCACTTCAGATAGTCTCTGTCATATCCTTTGGTTTACACTGATCCATCTTGCAGGGATGGCAATCTGTCAGTTATTTCGAATGGCATCCAGTAGCGTGGATTATATTCCTGCAGCTGCATTTTCATTCTGATCTGGATCCAGTATTCACTGAGCCCTTAATTGACAGAAGCACTAGAAACTTTTTTTTTTTTTTTTTTTTCAAGTTTGTGGCATTTCTACAACAGCGTATTAGGGCCATGTTTTATTTATTTATTCATTTATTCATTTATTTATTTATTTTTTAAAAAGGGTGGGTGCAATATTCGGAGGAAAAAAACTCAAAAATTTGCCACTTTCTAAAGTGGCAAATTTGTGAGAAAAAAAATCTTGTAAATTTGTGAGTTTAGAATAGAAAGTGAAAAACTTGCCATTTTCTAAAGTGGCAAATTTGTGAGAAAAAAAATCTCGTAAATTTGTGAGTTTAGAATAGAAAGTGACAAATTTGCGACTTTCTAATGTGGTAGATTTGCGAGAAAACAAACAAACAAATAAAACAACTTATTTTTTTCTTGCAAATCTGCCACTTTATAAACTCGTAAAATTGTCACTTTAGAAAGTCGCAAATTTGCCACTTTATAAACTCTATATAAACTATGAGTTTTTTTTCTCGGAATATTGGCCCCGCCCATCTAAAAAAAAATATATATATGTATGTATATATATATATTTTTTTTTATCCGTGGCCCGACTACGCCATCGTACATTGCGGTGTATTGGGCCCAAAGTGATATTCTTTTTTACAGGCCCTCAAGTCTCTGGTAGTGGCACTTTACTGTACTTTAATTTATTTAATTCAATCTCTGGTGTAATAACCTTTTTTATTGATTGATTTAATTTTAATTTTTTTATTTTATTTTTGTTCTTCTTCTTCTTATTAATTCAATCTCTGGTGTAATAACCTTATTTATTGATTGATTTAATTCTTATTTTTCATTTTATTATTATTATTGTTATTATTAATTCAATCTCTGGTGTAATAACCTTATTTATTGATTGATTTAATTCTTATTTTTCATTTTGTTATTATTATTATTATTATTCTTATTATTCTTATTATTATTAATTCAATCTCTGGTGTAATAACCTTATTTATTGATTGATTGATTTTTTTTATTTTATTATCTGTTCTCATTGCTGCTGGACATGTAAATTTCCCAGAGGGAGCCATCCCATCCCAAAGGGATCAATAAAGTCAAGTCTAATGCCGATGTCAGACTACACGAAAACAGCCCGATTTTAGCCCGACCGACGTGTCGTGGACAAACGGGGCATGTCGTAAAGGATTTTGGGTTGTCTTGACGTAGCGTCGCCCGTGTAATGTGACACGTTCAACGACTGGTCGCCTGTTGTCCGGGACGGTTCGCGACCATCACGACTAAAGTCTAGCATGTTAGAATTTTTGCTCGTCTTGACGCATAATGTGACATACCTACGTCGTCGTCCGTTTGGTTCCACAGCATTGACCAATAGCGAGAGGGAGCGAAACGTCAATCACACACTCAACAGCACTTTATAGCTCTTTTTATTTATGTATACATTTGTTTATCGTTTATGTATTTATTTATTTATCCCCTGGATATTTCATGGGATGGGGCCAGACAGGTGCATCTCAAATAGTAGTCAATTAGTCAAATATGAATAAATGAAGCAGTAAAAAATACTCAAACAATATAATATTTCAGTGTTTGATAAAATAATAAAACAAGATGTCGTCCCGCAAATTAATGAACAAAATCGGTTATATTGCCCCGTGGCATATAGGCCTTAAATAAATTAAAATACAGTGTTGGGTACTAAATCATATTTTAAACACTATTTGAGGAGCAGTGAGCGCAAGCAATGCGCTCACACCACACTTGTCCCATGCGTGCTCCATTCACGCAAACACTCCCTGTCCGTGCCTCGTTTTTATTTTTTTTTGTCCCACCTCCCCGACAAACAGTGGCCGACGCGTCTCTCTTGGCAAGACAACACGCGATGATCGGCAGGTGTCTTGTCGCGTTCAGACGTGTAGTGTGACTACACGCCCCGTCCACGACACGGAGCGAATTTGTCGGGTAATGCGACAGCGCAACTGTCGTGTAAGACAAAAAAATCGCGTAGTCTGACATTGGCATAAGTCCAAGTCTACATAGTTATTGGTTCTTATTAGGGGTGTGAATTGCCTAGTACCTGACGATTCGATTCGTATCACGATTAATCCCGATACGAATTTATAAGTCGATTGTTGCGATTTTTTCTCATTCAAGTTTAGAAAATACTAATCAGTAAGCTTGTAGAGTGTAAGATTTATATGAAAATGTATTATTTATTTATCTGAAATTTCAGTCTTATAGAGGTTGTAATCTGTTGTTTGAACAGCATTAAAATACAATATTATGGCTTAATGTTCCGTTCATATAACATTCTTCCATGCTCAAGGTGTGAATCCTAACCCGAAGTCAGACGTTTTGTTGAATATTTTTCCATTAAAAATGGAAGTTTAAAAATCGATTCACACAAAAAAAAAAAAAAAAAAAAAAAAAAAAAAAAAAAAAAAAAGGTAATGATGATAAGACGTTGAATCGGTAAGACTACCGAATGAACAATTCTGAGCTCTTTAAAAAAAAAAAAAAAAAAAAAAAAAAAAAAAAAAAAAAAAAAAAAATCGATTCGAAAATCGCGCAATCTCCGAATCGATTTTTTTTTAACACCCCTAGTTCTTATCATGTGTCACACCTCCACAACGTTTTAGTTCTGTAACTTTACTGTTAACGAGCAAACCAGCCAACCAAGTGTGGCACGTCTTGGGGGTAGTTTTACTGTTGCAGGTTCATTAAGCCCTTTCCAAGTACAATAGTGTAATAATACAAGACCGTATCTAGTTGAACTGATCTCTGATGCATTAATTACCTTCCATAAAGGCTTGGTTGATGAGTTTGGCGTGGAGGAATTTTTACTGGTCTGGTGATCACAAGGCTTTTGTGTCTGCATATCATGTGCGCACACATGCGTCTTACTATAGTTGAGTCTGAAGCACTGTGTGACTCCAGCACCATTGTCAGCTTTTTGCTCTAACCCTGACATCGTCTTTCTTGTTGTTCTGTATGCTGCTGTCAGAGGGAGCTCAAAGCTTGCTGATTGAGACAGAAACTCATTTCATGTGGCATGCTTTCGCATCCAGCTTCGAGATGAAGGTCATCCTCTGCAGAGTCAAAATAGGCGGGATACTCTCGGATTGGAGAACAAAGGTAGAGCCATTTATCATTCTGCAATTAAAAGAAAGGGGGCCAGAGAGTCAAAGACGGCGAGTTGTTATTCCACACCGTGACTGCAGTTCAACCTTCGGCTGTCTCAGCGAAGAGATCCCACATCTGCCATTTTGAAGATACAATCAGTGACCCAAAGGCAAGCTCGTCACTTCTGCAAAGTAGCTCAGGCTTGGATTTAATTTGCTGCAACTGAGTGTCATTTGCTGTTAATTGTTGCGCTCGCAGCATTCTCCTTTGCTCTCTTGTGGTTGGTACGCTGAACCACAAGCGCATCTCTTCTGAGTAATTTTACAATATTAACTGCACTTCCTGTTGTTGAACGATAATGAAATAGGAAATGTGATGCAATGTGATCAGCGGTGTAGGTATACGGGCACATATCCACTTCTTCTTCAGTCAGCATTGCGTATACCCACTTTGAAATTGGCGCCGTTCACTAATACATGTAATATGTGAGCTAGATTACCATTTTTTTACTCAAAGGGCCCAACCTCCTCTGCCTCTTATTGGCTGGTACCCCCTGCCTTCGCTGATTAGATTGGTTAACTTTAGGCATGAGGACTGATGAGCCAATCGGAGGCAGAGTAGGGCTGGTTACACCCAGGAAAACAATCCTTCAAATAGTGTCCTGAGCTCTGATGGCGGCCGGGTGTTTTAGCTCAACCGAAGCTTTTTGCGTTCATACACCAGAAACGTGATCATGGTACAGATTCAATCCACCCGTTACACACTAACCCACACGATGTAGCTTAATTTCATAGTAGCTTGGCCGCTAGTTGATTTTAAACTAAGTTACAACACAAGAATGGGGGCAAATACAGGTACTTGAAGATTTGGCCTAAAACAATATTCACATCTAATAGTGACTGTTTTTCTCACTATTTTTGTTCGTCGTTCACAAAATATTGATTTACAACATTATTTATACTTTCTATTTGTCTCATGACAAATACATTTTACATTCATTCAGGCTGCTTGTGTTACCAGTAACGACTACAAACTGCTCTGAGTCAAATCATGAAAATATTATTGTGAGCAAGTACAAATGACAGATTTTTCTTTCTTGTCGCATTCTCTCAAACAACGTTTTTCTTGGATTTCCTTAAAAACAATAAATAAATTGTGAAAATTTTAGAGCATACCCACTTCCTTAGGGACCACACACGCTAAACATATGCAACCTGAGTTTTTTCAATTTAGAAATTACCAAAAAAAAAAAAAAAAAATAGTGCTGTCAAACGATTAAAATTTGTAATTTGATTAATCACACTTTTTAATTTTGATTAATCACGATTAATCAGCTAAATTACGTGCGTATTCTTGTAATATAAAATAAATACCAAATAGCATAATATTTTGACATTAACGCATTTTATTATCTGAATGTCATTTGCAAACATTGATTAAATGCATGTACGCAATTGCATGCATGCGTGTATTGCTCAAAACGTAACAGCATCATATCAATTGGGTGCAATTCAGCAATTATTAATTAATTAAATGTAAATTACTTTTGTTTTATCTAAAGTCCCTTCAGGATGTTTTTTAAAGTGAAATTTACCACCAAGCACACCAACTGGAGTCACCCTGCTCATTTTGGAACAACAGGAAATGTCGTGCATTGATCTAATCACTGATCTGCGCAGCCTTCAATGTAACCATCCACGGTTACGTTCAAGGCTCAAGTGCGGTCAAAAAAAATAGTGCGGTTAATCTGCATTAATATGTGATTAATGCGACAATTTTCTGTGATTAATTAATCTATTAACGCTTTAACTTTGGCAGCCTTAAAAAACAAAAACAAACAAACAAACAAACAAACCTTTGATCTATAAGAAGGGGCATGTCCTGTTATGTTACATTCCTGGAAATCTCAATCAACATGATGTGACTCTTGACTTCCTGCAGAGTTCTGTGATTAAAAATACAGGTGAGCTATTTTTACCTGAAAGTTCATCTCACAAAACTGCAGATGGATGCTCATTATTAAAAAACGAAATTTAGTCTTGTATTGTTAGCCTGCGGTAAGTTTTACTCTGTCCGCAAAGACGCGGCAATCTGTGGGTGCACTTAAACCACATTGCAGGTACAAGTACAGGAAGACACAGACATGTTGAATAATTGAGTCCATTGAGATTGAAAGACATGGAGGCCCTTGTTTCTGCAAGGACTGATGAAGCTATTTTTGTGGCACGGACGCAATCTTGCAAAGTGCACAAACAAGTGCAAAAAACAAAAAAAAAAGTATACAAATGCATGCATACCCTCACTCACATACACACACGCACACATGCACAGTTTGGCAAACACACTAACTATATCAATCACAAACTGTCGTGAAGAAAAAAAAAAAACATCTTCTGAAACACCCTTCAATCAGTCAAGGCATATATTAGGAATTGCCCTTAGTCTTAATTTGTCATCTTATCAACAAATTAAATTCTGTGGTTCTATTTTTGTGGGAATAGTTTGTATTGGTTGTTTCCATGATGACTCTGCCCATCATCTATCTTCTTCCACTTATCTGTGGTGAGAGTAGCAGCCTAAGCAAATAAGCTTGGACTTTCCCGTTCCCCTGCCAATCCGTGCATCTCATCCAGGAGTACAAGTGGTCTCTTTAGCATGTTCTGGGTCTCCCTCCTGGTTGCTGACAATATAACTGCATGACAGTAGTAAGACCTCATTTTTGTCTTGCAAAATGACAACATTGAAGTTTTCATTTTGGATGTTTACCAAAACAAAACAAAACAAAACAAAACAAAGGAACTTCCTGATCCGCCTCCATTAGACCAACATGTTTGAAGGTGAGAAAAGGACATACAAGATCATTGCTACTCACGACGAGTACACACTCCACATTTCATGTCACTTTGAAGAGCCTCTATCAAACAACGTCCTTGAGCTTGTCAAATTTGTTTGTGGCTTCCCCACACCGGCTCTCCTGTAGTGAAACCGTGCTCAACATAAGCTCCAAAAAAAAAAAGAGTATTTAGAAACACCTGACGCCCAATTCACACTGACTGCGGAACGGACGCGGAGTGGGTTCCGTACGGACGCCGAATAGAAAGCATTTTAGTCTGCGTGTCAATTCACACCAGCTGCATTGCAGTGCGTGTGCGGTGCAGATCGGATGCAGCCCTGTGGAAGTTTTCCACAAGCTTTCTATTTTTTCCGGATTTTCATGAAGCTGAAGTAATTACACAAGCCGGACAGAAAGTCAAGCGTCGGCATCAATATAGATCCGGTATATTTTAAAATAAAACAGTTTGCAAATACACTTTTTTATTTATTTATTTATTTATGGGGGGTGGGGGGTGGGGGGCTAACTAACAACATAGCATGACATGAGTCCTTACCCATGGTAGAAGAGCCATGGTAGACGTCCCAGAAATAATGTCCAAAAAGCATATCGATGTGACAACAGGCAAGCGTGGCTATTGTTTAATAATAATAATAAGACTATATACACGGTTGTTATCTCCAGCGTGATCTTGTGATCTGGCGGGTGCAGAAAATCCGGACACGGACAGGTCACGCAACGCATGCGGTGTGAATTGCAGTCTGTGCTGATGCCGTACGGAAAACCAGCCTGTCAATTCCTATCACAACTTATTCTTTTCAGAGATTTTTGTTTTCCGATGTTTGATTCCGAATGCCTCTGTGAATATGAACCAGACCACAATGAACCTTTTGCCAGTAAATTGACCTCCAAATTTGAACTCAAGACACTCTTTATTGAAGAGGGAAAGAATTGTTATCAAGTAGCCTGTGGTTATTTTCTTTCTTTTTTACTTTTAAAGAAGAAAATATAATCACGTGCAATGATGCTCAAGTCAGAGCGAGATTTTCTGGCGCTGCCATCATTTTTGTCAAGGCCTGTTTTCATGAGTTGTTGTAATTCTCTTGAACCACAATTGAAAACAATTTCTGACTTTTATTTCAGTTCGCATTGTCTTGTATTTATTATTATTATATTTATTTCTTTTATACATATCTATGTACAGTATAGGTACTTATTAGTGCCTGAACTCTGGGCCTCATCAGCACTCGAGATTCTCGTTCCCATCAACGACCGAGTCTCGAATAAACTCGAATCACTTGCCTATGATACTTTTCATTAAAGCTATCTTCATGCACTTTAGATATTTATTGTTGGAAAACTATCTTGTATTTGTTACAATGGGGTTGTGATGGTTGGACCCAAAAGCGTAGAAACACGGCAGGGAGAAAGGCAGGAATCAGAATAACTTTATGGACTGGCTTGAAAGTGATAAGACTGGGCATGATGATCGTGGACAGACTTGGCGCGGCGTGAAGGCTTTGCATGGCGTGATGAACTTAAACAGACGTAGTTTAACTTGAACAGATGTAGTGAAACTGGACCAGACGTAGAATAACTTGACCAGAACGTGGAATAAACTTGACCAGAACTCAGAAAACTTGACCAGGCTAAGTGAAACTAGCAACAACACTTAGCACAACAGACAAGACAAGACAAGACAAGACAAGACAAGACAAGACAAGACAAGACAAGACAAGACAAGACAAGACAAGACAAGACAAGATGTATATACTACAATAATGCTCCCACACCCACGTGAAAGAAACACCACTCCCTTATATATACCAACACTAATGAGACACTAACAGGACACACCTGGGAAACACAGCAGGCAGGGGGAACCAATTAGCAACACACACCGGGAAGGGAAGACAGACGCAGGTGGACAAGGTTAACAATAACGAGACTAGGGGAGGCAAACCGGACAAAAGATGACAAACACCCCAAAACTAAACAAAATCCAAACCCCACCGAACTGGAACATATCAGTATCTATATAACTGTTGTATTGTAAGTTACTCAGAAAATCTCTCCCTCTTCTATAACGGTTTCAATAGTGTTTAATATGGCACTGATCTAAATTACCTAAAATAAATTGTTCAGCCTTTGAAGTTTGGGATTGTATTTATTTTAGGTTGCAAAGAATCAGGGGAATTGATTCTGCTGAACCCTTTCTTTGAAATAGCGGTGGCAAATCCAGGTCGAGGAGTCGAAGCCGAACCGTGGCATGGTTTTTACTTTCTGGACCTGGATTTGCCACCTAAATTTCTGCAGGCCAAATCCTTTATCCTCGCACACGGTCGAAGATAAAGTTAAAGTCAGAGCGAAGACAAGTCTTTCAAATGATAAGGATAAAAAGCAAGGATGGACAGAGTGGAGCTTGACAGCAAAATTATCATCTGTCGCAGAATAGCAGTTATTAGTAGTTGCCTGGTAGCAATGATAAATTATATGATTGTGAGGATGGGTGTAAAAAAAAAAACTCACTTACACTATCACGAGACTGGAGCCTTCATCACCATGGAGACCTGGAACGAGGGCAGGAGGTGAGGGCAAGGAGGGCTTTGGACGGCCATGTTTTCATTTTCAATCAAATATCAACTAAATCATCATGGGGGATTAAATATGTGAATTAGTTTGAATCTCTACATCAATGCATCCTCTAATGTGGTTGGGGATTTGAGGGGGTTAATCAAAAAATTATAGATTTGACCAAAGTGAAGTTTTTTTTCTTTTTAATAGCAGTCTGTCTGCAAGCTCACACTCTCAAAGCGCAATTTTTCCAGTGGAGTTTGACAAAGACTGCCAGTCGAGCTCCTCTGCAAAGATGTAGAAAAGTAAAAATGATTTTGTTCAGTGAGTTGGAAAACAGTGACTGAGCAATAACTCGTAATTGGAGGATTTTGAGCCATCTCCTTGCAAACATGATGATGTTGGATAAGGGGGAGGCTGTTTTTTTTTTGTTTTTTTTCCCCCCACTTGCAGTTGAAGTCAAATTAATTAATTCCAGTCACATGCACAATGCTGTCAACATAATTTTTCATTATCATATCACACTGGTATTTGCATCCCCAAAGAGGGCTTTCACTTATCTTAGCACAAGCAAGTCTATTGTTATTATTTGCTGGGAGGAATTACAATTAAGATAGTGGTACTTTAAAATGGACTAATATGAGACTTTGCTTCCGAACAAAAAGAAGCATTTCACCCTAGCAGCTGGGGTCACAAAAATAATATAGGCTGTTCTCAAATGTGGACTTTCTTATTGGTCGCAGCAAGCCCACATTTTATTTCAGTTATTCTATAATACTTCTGTAGGTCTTTTAAAAGGGTAAGGCTGAAAGCTCATAAGTCACAATTTGGCTATTTCACCCCCCCCCCCCCCCCCCCCTCACCTAAAAAAAAAAAGGGAAAAAAAATCTATACTTTTGGTCAGTCCACACATGTTGGTGTCGTTTATACGAATCATTGACCAATTTTAAATATTGAAAATTGTGTGTTCTCTTTTTGTGATGCAAAGTTAATGGTTGAACAAGCATGCCATTTTTGGGGTTTTCTCAAAAGTGACGATTTGGGAGGTACAAGGTTCTGGCCCGACGTCAGCGATGTATACACTGGATATTAGGGGTGGGAACCTGTGGGTACCTCACGATACGATACGATATGCGATACAAGGCTCACGATAACGATTATCTCACGATATGACGATGCCGCGATTATCGATATATTGCTCAGGTCTTAAATCCACGATAATCTACGATAAAACTAATCATAAAAAAATAAGGATAAAAATAATAATAATGAATAAATAAATAAATAAATAAATACAAAATAATCAAATAAATAATAAAAATAAAATAATAAATCAATAAATAATAAAAAATATTAAACAGATAATAAAAAATTTAAAAACAAATCATAGTATAATAATAATAATAATATATAAATATAATATATAATATATAAATATGAACATATATATATATATATATATATATATATATATATATATATATATATATATATATATATATATATATATATATATAAAACTAAGCTCGAGTCTTCTTTGCCTGAAGACTTCCGTCCATTTCCCCGCCACACTTATGAGGTGCTCCCCCTAGTGGCCCGCCAAGTAATTGCTCGATAAGTCATGAACAATGGAGCCGTTATAGTGGCTGAATGTTAACTACAAATATCGCGATACTTGCGCAGGCGTATCGATGATCCATCGGGAGACAAAGTATCACGATTTATCACGATATCGATATATCGTCACACTCCTATTGGATATCCAGCAGTGTAAAAACTGTCAGGGACAGAATGGGATTTAGTTGATCCTATTCTGAATATTTTAGACCTGGCATCAAATATTCATGTCCCAGATAATAAACTTGCCGCTTTCTGTTTAATTTCCCAGCAGAGAATACACAACACCATTCTCCTTTTGTCAGCCCCCTGCCAAATCAGTCTTTGTCTCATTGTTGTCCAGTCAAGAGTAATGGACTCACTTGAACACCTTACTTTTCTTTACTGATCTATTTTTCCGTGTGCTTTAAAACGCATCCGCTGGATAATTACGCCAGCATCCCCACCTGATTTCACTTCGATAAAGGCCAAGCACTGAGCTTGATTGTTTTGCATAATTTCCATGAATAATTCACTTGCTGCAATACCTGGTCTTGTAGGGATTTTCCCTGGTACGCAGAAATCCCCTTCTTGTTAGTCAGTGCAACAAGTCTTAAGTAGAATGCGCCACACTAGCTACTGCACTATAGTTGGTAGTATGGCTTAGGGCTCGTCATAAATTTATCGGCGGGACACCAGTGAGGACGGTGCGAAGGTCTGTGATTGTCGGGTGCCAGTCAGTCGCCTGCCTGTGTTTCGTGTCTGAAAATCAACTGGCCACGCCCACATGCAGTGTGCTGTTCTAAAAATAGTAGTTTGGAGGTAATTGTAAACTGCCCTATTGAACTAGCAGCATGTGGGGTGGAATGAGGGTTGGCTTAAAGTGATGGGCGTATCAATTTGGTGGTATTGTTGATCTACAGTATTGATACTCTCATGAGTATTAATTGGCTATCGACTAGGCTTTACACGATGAGGGATTTTTGGCCGATCAGCGATCAGTGAGTTTGAAAAAAAGAGCGATAATCCATTACCAATTTGATCAGAAGATGGAGCGATATATCTATTTAAACAACTTTTATATGTAATCTACAGTCGACTGCTGCCATTCGCAGGCGATAGGGACTGGCCCGGTTCACGAATAGCGAAAACCCACACATAAATGACGGCAATTAAAATGCAAAATCCCCCAAAAAAAATTTTTTTAAAACAATGATAAACATTAAACATAACATATAATGCCTTATTTTGTAGCGCCAATCAATGTCGTAATTGATCAATTGTGCAAATAGACATTAGAGCCAATTACCAATTTTGGTTAAAATGCAAAATATCACACAGGAGTGTGTTCGGAAATGCACTCCCAGTGTGCTCTGCTACACTCCGACCGTTTGGAAACTCACCCCGCATTATTGGGATGTGCGATGTGTGAGGGGGATTTGAACGGATTTGACAACAGAACCTTTGTGAATTCAAAGAAAGGGAGCCAGCCCGCTCTTCCTCTCAGAACACTCTCACTCTCAGAGCACACTTCGGGCGTCAGATTGAATTTCCAAATGCACCCTCATTAATAAATGGGAAAAAAGTACACGTGTCATTTCTACCATTTTAGGAGAACTTACTATGCAGCCTGTGTGACAATGCTGCTGTTGCTGAACAACAGTTTTGCACTGTAAAAGCAAATAAAAACGCATCAATTTTTATATTTTATTTACCTTAATTAGAACAAATGATTAATTATTTACGGTAAAATGTATCGTAAAATTCCGTGAATAACACTCTCCCCCTCCCAAATCCTTACGATACAGGCAGCTTAAATAGGAACAAACGTGTTCACGTTGTTTCAACATTTGCCAGTACCGAAGCTGTACTTAGGGGTTATAAAGAACAAATTATAGCGCATTTCATACACAACATAGCTCAATTTGCTTAATACTGCAATTAAAAGTACACAATTTAAAAGCAGTTACAAACAGTGTTGAAGAGATTTAAAATCAAAGTAAAGAGATAAATAATATCTGTATAGTTTTTAATTACCCTGGATTTAAAAGCATTTGCACTTCATTGCATTCATTCGTGTTGAATGTTTATTCATTCGTATTATATACTCTGATAATAAAGGATACCAGCAAACGGGGGTACGATATTATACATAAATACAGAGAAAAACAAACAAACGGTGATTTGGCGGTGGGGTGTAACCACGTCCGCCTCCCAGTACTGAGGACGCAAGATCGAGTCCAAACTCCACCCAGGAAGGCTCCGGCCTGCGTGGGTCTTCCCCGGGTACTCCAGTCTCCTCCCACATTCCAAAGACATGCATGGCAGGTTAATTGGCCGCTCCGAATTGTCCCGAGGTGTGCTTGTGTGTGCGGATGCATGTTCGTCTCTGTGTGCCCTGCGATTGGCTGGCAACCTATCCAGCTGAGATAGGCTCCAGCACCCCCCGCGACTCTTGTGAGGAATAAGCGGTTGTGAAAATGATTGGATGGATGAATTTTTGTAATAACCCCCCCCCCCCCCACCCCCCCCTGTTTTTCTGAATGTTTTTTTCTGTTTTTCAGAGTAATTTTTCCTCCTGTTTTTTTTTTATTAATTCCACCTCCCGTTTTTCTTAATATTTTTTCATGACAGAAAAAAATATGCAACCCCCCCCCCCCCCCCCCCCCTGAAAAACAGAATATATATATATACACACACACACACACACACACAAACAAAGCTCTCCATAAAATTAAGCAGAAAAACAGGATTTTTTGTCAAGAAAATGGATGGATATATATATATATATATATATATATATATATCTGCTGGAAAACCAACTCTAGCCTTCTTGGAAGAAGATTCCATCTCAAAAGTTACATTTGTGTACCTGTTTGTCCAGCTCGGTGGTCGTGCTGGTCACGATCACTCAGTAGCCAGAAGTTTATGTTTGAAAGGGTTATCATTGGCTCATTTCACACTTAGACCTTAATGTCCATTGTGCATTGCTTATTTTCTTTTGTGTTATTTTTCTTTTATTTTGCATTCATTCTTAATTACTATTTAGACATGATTTTGCACCATCAGATCCATAAAATAAATAAATAAATCCTAGTTGTGAATGTACCTTTCGGTGACAATGGCAAGAAAATAGATTCTGATTTCCATTTTTCCCTCTCACAGGAATACCAGATCGATATCATCTTCGCCCAGACTTGGGTGGATACACGCCTACGTTACAACAGCAGCAGCATGCGGATTCTCACGCTGAACAGGTACTCTAATACTGCCTGCGTCAAGACTTGTAGCACTTGTGAATATCACACACTTTTTGGAAGCTTTCAGTCACGGAACAAATTGGCTGATAGCTTTTGTTTTTTTTCTGATGTGGTGCGGTGCCGGGAATCGCATTTGGGAAGTGATTGTGCTTCAAACCTTGCATAGAAGTCTGAGGATCTAAGGCGAGCTCTTTCTCTGTCTGCCAGTAACATGGTGGGCTTGATCTGGCTGCCCGACACCATCTTCAGGAATTCCAAGACCGCAGACTCTCACTGGATAACAACACCCAATCAGCTGCTCCGCATACGCAACAATGGGAAAATCCTCTACACGCTGAGGTGAAGTCCGCTCTACGTGTTTTACGAACCTGTGAATAATTTCTCCTCGGAGTGGCATTTAGGTTATGAATGTCCATGTCTGACTTGAGGATATTACTTGAATCAATATGTCAAAGCAGATGTTGTGCAAACACAAGTGTGAATGACTGTTAGTCGAGGTGTGTTCTGCTCCATTTAATGAAGACAACAGCCAATCCGACACACATTCTCCTCAGAGTGTTTACTTTCAGTATTGCAAATTGTGTGCGAGCCAGTTGATGTGCCCGGACCGGATGCCTTCTTTTCTCTTGGTTCTGAGAAATTAGAAATTGATGATGCTCATCACGAGCGTGCAAACTGAATCGGTGAAATTACAAATTACTGCGCACGGGGAAGCGGGATTGGATTTTTACTAGTCCCAAACAATAGTGCTGTTTATACAGGGTGTCTGCAAGTTTTGGATGATGAAAGTGGTAAGATATGAACTGTTACAAAGATAATAATGTTTGATTGACATTGTCACGCAAGTATTAATTTAACTCATTGTTTATTATTGTCAATGGTCATTTGCTGCGATGATGTGATTATACTGTTCTTCTACTGTATGCCCGTCAATCAGATTGAATGGATCATTCACTGAGAAATAAGCCTGGTCCTGCAATGTGAACCACTACACTAGCAATGACCCAAGTAACATATTGCCCCATGGTGTTCATGAAAACCGATCATGTTTATCTTTGTAAAGTTGTGTTTTAGATTCAGCTATTGCATTGCATCAAATTAGATGTCGGTGTGCCTAAATGGTGGCCTTGCCCTTTATTCCGCTGATATCCTACAGCAGGGGTGTCCAGACTTTTTCCTCTGATATACATACATACAGAAAAATAGAAAGCTGCAAGGGCCACTTTGATTTGATTTTTTTTAGTTATTTATTAACACATTCATCATTTGACGTCTTTTTCCGTCAATGGCAGTGAATGAGTTAAACATGGTAAAAATCAATGAAGCAATTATAAATTGTTGATATAATGTACAGTTACTTATTGAAAACTGCTAATAGTCACAAGGCAAATAGTGACCCCTGTGTGCCACTATAATAGGTGTGCCTCTTCACTGAGCAGCAACTGATCCCAAATTGACATTCTGAACCACAAGAACAATCGGTCATCAACTGACTACACTTAACAACCATTAATGTGATGTTTTCACATTTTTTTCCATTAATAATTAACCATTAATTAATGTGATGTTTTCACAAATTGGACACTGACACTAAGAAACAAGTGGATGAAACTATCTTTATTTCTGGAACTGAATTATTAGCTGCAAATGTGTGTTTTTGCGTAGCGAGAAACGTTTAATCCACCCTCTTTTTTTTTCTTTTTTTTTCTTTTTTTTTTTTTTAAACAGCATTGAAAAATTACTTTTTAGTATTTGCCGCGGGCCGCCAAAAAATGTATGGCCGCAAATGGCCCCCGGGCTGTCATTTGGACACCCCTGTCCTACAGCACAAAGTTCACTGATGATGCTAATTAGCACATTGGTTAAAATGTCAACACGTTACAGTTCTTTCTGATGTTGGGGTAAATGTGCTTGCTGTTCACACCTCGTCTCCCCACTTGGCACATTCTGTGATGGCAGAAAGTAAATTGGCAAATTGGAAAGTCAGCAATGCGCACCTACCACAGAGAAAAGTGGGAAGCGGGCTCACTCGTTGCTCTGATTGAGGCAGCACTTTTGTGCATATTTTACATGGCACAAAGCTGTCAGGCAGCTCACATCATTATGTAGTGTGGCAATAAGTTACTTTCAGTCACTTGACTCAAGATATAGAGAACGGGACGTGATTTGTGTGAAGGATCAAGTGTCTTTCTATTTTCCTCCGTTTTTTTTTTTTTTTTTTAGGATGACCATCAACGCTGAATGTCAGCTGCAGCTCCATAATTTCCCAATGGACGAGCACTCGTGTCCTCTCGTCTTTTCCAGTTGTGAGTACTGACAGTTGCAAGATCACGTACACACGAGCAGGCTGACACTTACTTGATGTATAGGAATGCAACAAGGCGTCTGCAACCTAATATTCCCAACGCCTCATTAACTCATTTGCTCCCAATAACGTGTAAATACGTTTTTTTTAAAGGTTCGAAGTGTCCCAAAGACGTATTTATACGTTTTTTTGTTTTTGTTTTATGCTAGAGCATACAGAAGGCTTTGATGCAGCCTCTCAACTGCAAAGAACGGTTGCAGAAATGGTAGTTATTACACAAACGGCCAACAGGTGGCAGCAGAGCAAAGGAGATAAGCCAGGGCCATGTAGAAAAAAAAAAAAAGCTCAATTACTTACAGTTTTGAATAGATTTGTGAAAACTGATGAAACTTAGCTCTCTTCTATTGCTAATTACTGCAAAACGGAAACAGATCGTAACATACTTTTTTTTTCCTGATGAAAGAAGAGACTTTAATCTTTCTTTTGATGGGTTCCATGCTTTTATAGCAATAGAACACAATATTCTGTGGGCCTTGCAAAATCAGTCAAAATCCAGTAAAACAGACGAGCGAAGGGGATTACTTCTGTGAAAATGGCGGCGAGTGAATGAGTTAAGAGTAATGGCTGTCATTTACAAGTCATTGATCCAAAGACTTGGAAAACTTTGGGATGGAAGCAAGACAGTTCTGCCTCCCGCTGGCTTGCAAAAGTCACGAGGAGGGATCAAGAGATGCAGATGATGATGTTGCAAGCCAGGATTAGGAGCACAGCTGCGGCGTCTCCAAATCCATAACTGACTAATAATGTGCCTGATGCCAGAGGCTGGCGCAACTCTTTATTTAGATGTGTGGCTAAGGAGGTGGCCGCTCACCGCTGAATCAAATATGCTGAAATTAATTTCAGGTAACCACTTGAAGCGACACCAGCTGCGTTGTGTGTCCAAAATTTATGCAGCAGGTGTTTCCATGGGAATATGATGAATTAATATAAATTAAGAGTGCTGACCTTGAACAAATCCGGTGTAAGAGAAATCACAATCATATTTATTAATACCAAGGCAGAATTTCAATGTTTGTATTTAAGATGATTAAATGACTCCGTTTTCATTAGATCTTCCCTCCCTAATCACGACCAGACTATACGTTTTATATCTTTCCTTCACAGAAAACTCATAACTGTGCTGAATATGGCATTTTTAAATCAGACTAGGATCTTCCTTGTAATTAAAGAACAACGGAAATTGCATTTGAAGAGGCCGGCCTGCCACTGAGATTCTTTTCATAGCCCAACAGAGTCTCTTTTTTTTTTTTTTTTCTAGAGAAGTAACCAAAACACATTGAACGCACACAATTGGCTTTTCGAGTGAAAACAAGCTTGTTGAGCTGCCCTGTACAGGAATGGCTGCATTCTCCTATTGTGTTTACTTTACTGCCCTCATATTTACATACACTCTCAATAGTATTACCAAGGCATGTTTGACACCAATTTTTTCAGACCGATATCAGTACGACTACTCTTGAGTCGTAACCGATACTAATGCCAAATACTGATAAGACTAAAACTATAGATACATAAAATTTCCCCCCAAAAACAACGAGAGATCATTTAAAATAAATACCTACATATCCTGATATAGCATTTACCCTAAAAAGAAAAAATGCATGCAATTTATGGCCATTTTCTATTCTTCTCATTTCTAGTTTCTAATTGAAAAATAGTAATGGTACCTTAAAATAAGGTATTAGCCTGATACCGATACAGAGTATCAGTATTCGTCCATTCCGAGTATTATGTACTGTTTGACAAGCAACCTGTCATGGCCTGGGTCACATGTGGCAGAGTCGCACCAGAGTTCATGACCTGTTATGTGTCTGTTAGGTACTGATGTAACAAGTGTCTCTTTACAAAACGTGATGTTCGTGATGTCAACCTGTAATCCTTTAGGCGATGTCTGGACCGCATGCGATGTCGTTCTTTAGTCCTTTACGATTCACTGTCTGTGGGTGCAGTCTGTGAATTGTGTGTGGTTTGCCGGATGATTGTCCAACTGTCCTGTGTACAGCGTCTCTGAGTTTCTGCCTCTCGATGTGACTAAATGGAGAAAATCTTATTTGTGTCGGCATTTGGGATCCAAACCTTTCAGTACACAACAAACCACACACTGATTGAGGTGTGAAAATGAGAAGGGAGAATGTCATTCTGAATTGAATGAAGGTTTCTAACACTAATATTTTCAATAAAGTTGACATCTTGGGTTTTCGATAAAACTGACATCTGGGTCGGAATGACCTCAATGGCTGAGCTCCTAATATTACCATCTCTCTCTCTCTCTCTCTCTCTCTCTCTCTCTCTCTCTCTCTCTCTCTCTCTCTCTCTCTCACACATAGTTACACTGACTTGATCCTGCTCATTTGCCAGTCAAAGCAAAGACGGACAAGCTAGTTAAAGCTACCACTCGGGTAATATCCAATAGAAGACTATCACCTTAATGAGAGTCTTTACTTGATTAGTGAGGCTTTTCCAACAAGGTCCTGCAACGAGGGCGTCCCTCTAGCTCATGATTGTTGTCACTCATTTCCCCATGTCACTGGCCCAAGCTCAACCTCCCTGTCTGATGCAGTTGCATTTTGGCAATTGCAGCACAAATGTAGCAGCGAGAGTTAAATAGGGTTTCTGCTTCTGTGGCTGTCTCATACAGTTAGCAAATACACTATGCTAAATATAAAAAAAAGGTCGGTGGCAGTACAAGTAACAAAAATGTTGGCTCAGACTATACAAGCTATACTAATAGAATAGATAATAGAATAGATAATACTATAGTGTGTGTATTTTTTTTTCTTTAAGTGCTGAAAGAAATATGAATACTCTAAACGTTAGCATTAGCGCTAGAATGAACACATGCAGTGTCCTTTTTTCTTTCTTTTTTTGTCTTCTGGTGTTACCAATGACCAACAAAAGAGCTCACTACAACTGCCTGTGTACAACTGTCAAAATGTCTCAAATGTTGCCATTTAAAGTCACGTTTAGGATATATTGTTTCATTATCTGTAACCCCCCCCCCCTTCAGAAAGCTAAAAGAGCATCTGTGTTTTTGCTAGATGGCTACCCACGAGATGAAATTGTGTACAAGTGGAAGCGAAACTCAGTGGAGACGTCGGACCAGAAATACTGGAGGCTCTACCAGTTTGACTTCATGGGGCTCCGAAACGCTACCGACGTATTGACCACGACTGCAGGTACGAACGAGCCAAACAGCGTGCTGACCCCTTTTCATACAACTAAACTCCACATACGGCTTCATGGCCGTGGCTGGCAGCAGCTTAGCACCCGAATGTGAGCTAACAAGCTGGAAACTCATGTCGTGGCTTGGCTTCGGGCTTGAAGGGAAACAAAAGGATATTAATCACCAATATTAAAGATTAACTGGAAAGTTGAATTATTCAGTCCATTTCACTTTGCACGCTATAAGTGATCATTCCGTTCCTGCTTGTTGTTTGGGGGCTGCCGCCGTAATGTTGTCACTCCAATAGGTGCCACTGATTACACCCTCGACTGGCTTCTCGTGGGCCGGCCGGTGCCTAATTCATTTTTAATGGTGGTTTTAATGGCTGATTATGCTGCGCATTATGAATGAGGGGGATCGGGACCAGAACATGACACGGTTATTGTAAGCCTCTTTTTGCCTTGATGGTGAACCCCACTGATCCTTCTTTGACTTTCCAAGTGTTTCCTGTATGAATGTTCGTTTTCGTTTTGTTTTGTTCTCAATATCAACTGAAAAAAAAAAAAAAAAAAAAACGTAAATGAATAACTATGCTGGTAGATATGAAGAATGTAAAGTGAAGTAATGTTGAATTCAAATCCAGAATTTCTCCTGATGACTACGAGTGCGATATATTACAATCAGAGCTCGTGAAATTCGACAGGAGTAACATAAGTGTCGGGACATGTTGAATGGCATTTTTAAAGGTTAAATCCCTTCTTCTTTTTTCCCCCCCCATTCTTGGAAAAAAATACATGGCATAAAGAAAAATATCCATCTTGATAGCCTGTGAAATGTAGACAGGAAGTTGCACACAAACAAACTCCACCCCGTTGTCCACTTGACCTCATTGGTGGGGCTAAGTAACTGAAATGATGACAGATGAGCGCTGTCATGCTTATGGCTGCCTGGACTCCCACAACACAATCACACTCGGCGTCCTTTGGAGATGCAGACAAACCTCCCAACATCCTCAAGGAAATGAGCTGCGTTCTCATTTATTACCTCGTTTCTGTTTCCCTGTCACACTCCGGAGCGCCGTCTTCTGACGCATGATAATTACATCATGCGGCTGAAAATACATGTGATTAATTTATGTCGTGACAAACTTGCCAATTGTTGGGGTTTCTCTTTCATTTCCCTTCTTGCTCCAGTTCACATCTTGCTCTGGTGTGGGTGGAGAGAAGCACTGGATATTTCCGTTTTTGCCAAACATGTTGACCAAGCTTCACGGAACCGTGACAAACAAATGTGCTTGTGCATTAGGATGACATCAAATCTGTAGTTAGATAAGAAATCGTGCTATTCACGTTGCATAAATAGTTCTCTGCCAAGAAATTCTTCTCGTGTCTCCATTTTGACGTGAAATTTGATCTAGTTGAGTGTTGGAGAGATGTTTTATTCATTTCCTGCCTTTCAAATTACCTTGAGACAGCACTCCTTTCTTCAGGAATACTTCAGGCACTTTCAAACTTCAAAGTCATTATCTTTCATTAACTGACAGTGACAGTAACAATAAGGCAGTTTCGGGACGTGTTTACCAGGAAGTAGAGCCAAATGTTGCTCGTTCACTCGACAATACCCTGCAACCATGTTGAAATATCCTTGAATCCCTGAGTAGCAGAGTAACTTTGGGAAAGAAGTGGGGTACACCCAGGACTGGTCACTATTAAATGGCTGGTCACAAAGAAACATTCACACCCACATTAAAACCTATGGACAATTAGGTTCTGATTTACTCAGATCCCAATTAGCAGACAAACAAATTCCCATCATTTTAATGACGCCAGCTACCACACAAGAGCGCACAACTGAAACAATGCTCTCGGACAGGGGTTTCAAACATACGGCCCGCGGGCCGGATCAGGCCCGCAAAGGGGTTTAATCCGGCCCGCCAGATGATTTTGTAAAGTTATAAAAGAAAAGAAAATTGTAATGTCGGACTAATTAATCAGCTGGCCACAATCAAAATATATCAAATTTGTCATTTCACAAGCAGTCCTCAAATGAGCAATGTAACTTGTACGGGGGACTCGTCTTGGATGTCATTATTTTACACACAACTTAGAGTGATGGTTTGTTTAATTATTATTATTATTATTTTAAATCATAGACCGACATAAACGTGTTAAATACGACACAAATTCAATTACTGGTAACACAAATAGATATGACAAGGATTAGCGTCCTTATAACGTCATTAACTGCGCCACGCAATGTATTCTGGGAACAATGGTTGGTCCACAAATCTGTGTATAAATGACGGTAATTGTTTTTGTTACATACCGTTATTTTACCGATGCGGCCCACTTGGTAATATATTTTCCTCCATGCGGCCCCTGAGCTAACTTGAGTTTGACACCCCTGCTCTAGGACAAGCCAGCACCAGACAATTGTCACGTGTCAAAATGACCCAGACTCAAGAAAATGCAGAGTTTAAAAGGAGTATTGTCAGACGTGATGTGGCATGACTCCTTCTTGTGACTGTCAGCTTTCACATTTGTTTGCGTAAGCAATCACTTTGTGCCGGTTTTTGTGCCTGTAAACCTTTAGTAGCCTATGATGCATGTTTTTGGAATTAACTCAAAATGAAAATGATGAAGAGGGGTGGATCCAAGTCAGAAAAAGAAAAAAAGTGTAAAGCACCCGCAAGTCCCCATTACGAGAGTAAATTGCATTTTCCCTTGTGGAGTCAGCATTTGCTCATCAACCAATAGGAAGTCACAAAGAATTCACTCACTTGTGTAATGTTGTACTTGGCAGACACGCCAGATCCTCAACTATTTGTACTTCTATGCAAACAATTTAAAAGTCAACTTTCCATACTATGTCCCCTTTTATCAACCATTCTCGTCTTAATTTGGTTTGTCATAACGACAGTCACCATTTTGAAGTGTCAAATCCCTGCTAATTTCCTTCCAACAGGTGATTACGTGTTGATGACAGTCCACTTTGACCTCAGCAGAAGGATGGGCTACTTCACCATCCAGACATATATCCCATGCATCCTGACTGTGGTCCTGTCCTGGGTCTCTTTCTGGATCAAGAGTGACGCCACGCCGGCGAGGACAGCTTTGGGTAAGATGCACGTGTAGCGCAAGCTGTGCATTATGCTGGCATCGCTTCTCATTGTCCAACCCGTTGCATGTGTGTCTGGTTGACTAACTTCTTTATTTTTATTTTATTTTTTTTAATTTTGAAAACATGCATCCCATCAGTGACACTTGCTACTTCAGAAGCGCTAATAATTTGTTTTGCTTGCATGATGAAGTGTCCTGCATGTGTTGTGGGTGATGATTTCTGCTTGGAAGTCTTATTGAGGTGAGTGACTATCAAGCATGTTGGTATGTTTGTGCATATCCACAATGTGGTGTTAGAAAAAACAAAATGGTAGCATAGCTTGTATTATAACAGTTGAGTCACTGCAAAAATGTTTGGATACAACTGTCCATCCGTTACAAATATAGCATGATACTGTTAAACTGTGTAGCTACATTGAAATTAGAATGTATTTCTTTGACAAATACATTTTGGAGAAGAATTCCTAAAGTATGCTTTAGGCCAGTGGTGTCCAAACTACGGCCCGGGGGCCATTTTTGGCCCGCCGTCCATTTTTTAGTGGCCCGCGACATACGGTAAAAACGGCATTTGACTCAGTTCAAATAAAATAAAAACAAAAATGTAAGAAGGGACGGTGTCAAAAAACACGTGCTATTAAAGGTTATTTTAGTAAACTAAAACTAACGAAGAAATTAAAATTCAAAAAACAATTTCGTTAACCAAATAAAATAAAAATGAAGATGCGTTTTTAAAAAAGAAAACTAACTAAAACTACATTTTATATTTACAAAACTAACTAAAATAAAACTATAATTGTAGCAAAAATGTCCTTTGTTTTAGTCTTTGGTAATTAATTTAATGCATGAGCCTTTGGAGATGATTTGAAATGTGATTTTTAGTAGATTTATTTTGATATAAACCAGAATAATGACGCCGCGCCCATCGTGTTTTTTTAAATATTGCGCACAAGTAATACACATTTTTTTTTAAACTAAAACTAACACTGAAACTAACTAACCTAAAACTAAGACTTTATTCAAGAACGAAAACTAATAAAAAACTAACAGAATCACCCCGAAAACTAATTAAAACTAACTAAATTTGAAAAAACAATACTCAAAACAAAATAAAAACTCAAATGAAAAATTCCCAAACTATAATAACGCTACTGCCATATTACAAATAAATTGGTTTATATACTGTAGCATTTTTCTAAAGATGCAAAAGCACAAATCAATTATTTGTACAATTTTTAGGACACAATTTCCCTTCATAACATTATGTGGCCCTTGCGTCCTTCGGATTTTCTGTATGTGGCCCTCAAGTGAAAAAGTTTGGACACCCCTGTTTTGGCCTTTTAAAAACAAACAATATAAGGCAAGACAACTTTCACGCTGGCTTTTGGACTGATCCTCTGATTGAGGTACAGAATTTCAAGATCACATTAATGGTCATCTCTCTAAAGCTTAATTGTAGAAAAATCATCCCTTGAAAAAGTCTTTAGCGGTTGTGAGTTTTACTTCTGTCTTTATTTCCTACATTTTAAAATTGTGCATGTTGATAAAAATGAGGAGTTGAACTGATTAATTGACTGATTGAGTCAGCTTTAGTACTTTGCATTGACGTTTAACGTTTCAAGTCGACTGATTGTTATCATGTCTTTTTGGTATCTCGTGTTCCAATCAGCCATTTTACACATGATTTTCAACTCACCTGTCCGGATGGGAATTGATAAGAATTTATTGATTCAGATTCCATTATTGATCAAGCCTAACTGTTACAATAAGTTTTAGTGGCTAAGTTTTTCGACCTATGACACAGAGTATAGTTAGGGCCTCACCAGGAGTGAAAGTATCTATGAAGTAATCAATTAATTGACTTTGATCTGATTTAATAACCTTATAGTCAATTACAAACAAATTTCAACCGTCACTAAAAATACACGCACACACACGTACACAATGTCGGACTGAATCTAGTAACCATGCCGCCATGCTCCATTGGGTCGCTTTCAGTTATCCTAATTTGATTTACTGCCGTACGTTGCCATTTAATTGAATCAACTGATGGAATGCGTAGCAAATATACCGGTAAGCGTGAGACTAAGCTAATTTCAAATTATATACTGTATGACTGTTGATTGAAATTTGAACTCAAATGAAATTATCCAGCTCAAAGACGCTATAAATAGTGTAACCATTTGGGAAAGAATCTTGAGTCCACTGAGCTCCTAATGCCCTTCATCATCTTGTGTCACAGGAATTCATCTAGAACTTCCCTGTGGCAATAGAGAAAGTATATTGGACTTAAATCTGCCCAGATAAAAAAAAAAAAAAACTTCAGACGTCATAGACTGTCTGCTGCATTCAATGAGGCATTCCTGTAGTGATGTTTTTCCTCCCCAAAATATGTCATAATACAAAACATTTTGCAAGGCAAGATGGCAAATCATTTGAGCTATAACCGTCAAACTGTTGATGTCCTACTGCCTGCCTCTAAAGGCCACACAAACACTCATTTTTAAAGGTTGTTGATTTTCTATGAGTTTTTGTCCTGTCTATAAAAAAAAACATTGTTTCTCAGAAGTCATTAAAATGTGATGAAAAAGCAAGCTTTTGGGCAGAACTTTCCAACTGCCCTCAATGTTAATTTTATTGTTTGTCAGCTTTAATCTGTCTGATTCAACGTTTGTTATCAATTAAACAAGCAAAACATGCCATCACTTTATGTGCGCAAATTCAATTTTGTGCCACAAATGTGTACGTGTGGACGCAACTTCAGTCAACCCGTCCGTCAAGCACAATAAAAGCCAGCAGGCGCTCCCAGCGCAAAGGTGCTGCTGTGATACACGGCCGCTCGCCTGAGAAAGGCTTGTGATCTCTTCCAGAGAACACAACAAACAGGCAGCACCAGGAAGCGAGTGTCCCACCCCTGATAAACATCCCTATTCAACTCAGCGACACAAAGTCATTTACCCTGTCTTCCCTGGTTCATTGCCTCCATTTTCAAGTCATGTCTGAGAGCTGATCTCGAGACCAGGGGGCAAGAGGAGGGGAGATAAGAGGAAGAAAAGGCGGGCATAAAACAAGGATGCCAAACAAAGCGGGAACCAAAATGTCAGCAAGAACGGGGGAGGCGCGCTCAAATAATGGGGGCGACGCTCCGGAATCCCACCCCGCCCCTCCAAGCAACGGCTCTTGACGCGCTACTGCCGCCAGGTGGTATTTGCAAAGAGCTGTCACTCAGCCACTACTCCTCCAAGGCAGGACATTTGGAGACGCGAGCTCGGGTTGATTCCCATTAGACCTCAATCTGTGCAGCTCAGATGGAGCTTAGAGATACTGGCTTGTTGATGGGAAATCACCCAGATCGTGACACCACTGGAGAATGGAGAGCTTAGAGAACTGTGGGAAAGAATTCAACTAGATTGATGCTATGAGTAGTCCAAGAGAGATCAATAAACAAAACATGTTTTACTTAAGTCTTTTATCATCTTTGATATCCTTTTATCGAGTTTACCGTACAAGATAATTTGTGTTGGAAATGAGCAGGATGACCTTTTTCAAGCTATTTTCATTAAAATAGAAATAGCTGTGATCGTTTACTCATTAATATTCAATATGTAAATACAATTGTGTCTCTGTTGTCCTTAATTTGTTATGGAAAACAGTTTCCTGTAATTGCTAGCTTGTATGCATTTTGTGGCCGCTTCTCTTCACTATGTTGGCCAGAATTTTGCTTTGTTTGGCACATTTCTTGGAGGATGGCAACCTAAGCTACAAATACATCTCGGGGTTTTAAGTGACACAGCCGCACACACACACACACAGACACACACACATTGGTCTTGGTCCCTTCTGGCAGCTGCGACGACGGTGTGCTGAGATTTATTTATTTATTTGCAACTCTGAGCATAGCATATATTGAGAAACCAACTGGGGAATGGCTCAGTTTGTGCGGTGCTCAGTCCCCTCGCTGGGTGGCTAGAGGTTGCCAGGTATATGTTGCCATCAGTCATTTTTTGAGTGGTTGTGTAGCCACCAGGAAAAGTGGGCATGTACTTGAATAATGAGCCACCATCCTACGCCACAACACTTTTGCCTTTCAAAGTGTTTCATGCGAACAACAACAGTTTTTAAATTTAAACCAAGTCACAGATCATTTTGACCGATGTTAGGCATTAAACTGTGGAAACTTTTGCATTATGATGGAAGGGCCCCTTTAATGCACCTAATATTTAAATAAGGAAAATATCATTTTCATATCGTTAAGCCAGTCTTGGCAATTTTGCTGACAATGTTTTAAAATAGGCAAACAAAGTGTATTTTACGGAAGCGTATTTCAATCACATGGAAAGAAAAAAACAAACCCCCAAAAAAATCTGGGTAATTTTTATGGAGAGCTTTGTTTCTGTGTGCATTTTTTTTTTTAATTTTTCATTTTTTTCTGATTTTTTTTTTCTATTTTACTGTATATTTTTTTTTGTCATGAAAAAATATTACGAAAAACGGGAGGTGGAATTAATCCAAAAAACCATCCATCCAATTATTTTCACAACCGCTTATTCCTCACAAGGGTCGCAGGGGTGCTGGAGCCTATCCCAGCTGTTTTCGGGCAGTACACCCTGAACCGGTTTCAGCCAATCAGAGGGCACACACAAACGAACAACCACTCACAAGCACACCAAGTGACAATTCGGAGCGCCCAATTAACCTGCCATGCATGTCTTTGGAATGTGGGAGGAGACCGGAGTACCCGGAGAAGACCCACGCAGGCACGGGGAGAACATGCAAACTCCACCCAGGAAGGCCGAAGCCTGGACTTGATCTTGCGCTCTCAGCACTGGGACGTGCTAACCAGTTAGCCACCGTCCCGCTATTCCAAAAACCATTTAAAAAATTACTCAGAAAAACAGAAGCTGGTCTGTTTTTCAGATTTTTTTTTTTTTTTTCTGAACTCCATGTGACTTGCAGACTCGCTATTGGCGAACACTTTCCCACATGCAATACGCTTCCGTAGTATTTCACAACAGTATTATCAATAAATCTGCTTTCATTCAATTTGTTTTTCACTACAGTGGCTTAAAAGTCACCTACCTAACTAAGCTGTAGCTCCTGGAGTATAAAAACAAGAATAACAAAAAATGTTTTTGAAGTCAAGGTTCCCCAAGAAGAGCCATCATTCACACAGACGCTTGTCAAAGGCAACACGTCAAATAGAGCTGAAGAGCTGACAGTGTTCCTCTAGGGAAGAGATGGCAGAGAGATCAACTTAAGTGGTATGAGTCCTTCAAGCCGTACTGCAAGGAGTTGTGGGATTTTTTTTTTTTTCTTCCTGCACTAGCCGTCACTCATTTCACAGCAAACAATAACACACTGTACTACAATCAACACGTGAATGTACTAAAAATCAGTGCAGGCTCAATGGAGGTAATGCAAGACTGATTAAACGCATGGAAGACGTGGCTTCTGATCACCTCTGACCGGATTACACTTTGGTTGACATGTAGAACTTAGTGAACAAGGCTATCGATGAGGAGTCTGTAGGGCAGGGTTCACCAATTCTGGTCCTCGAGGTCCAGAGCACTGCAGGTTTTAGATGTTTCCGCCGACCAATACACCTGATACTAAATATCAGGATTGTTATCAGGCATGCTGGCGAGCTGAATATGAATCAGATGTGCTAGTGGGCGGAAACATCGAGAACCTGCAGGATTCTGGACCTCGAGGACCGGAATTGGTGAACCCTGCTGTAGGGTCAATGCGCATGAAATTGTCAGTGTTCTTGAGGAGGGATTCAAAGGACAACACAAAAAAATCGGAGAGTGAAAGCTTGCAACTGTGTTTGTGTTTCGAAATTATTTTCTTATGGGAAACAAAGTAAATGGGAATAATAGGTGAAATACTGTTGCAATAATTTTTCGACATGAGCCTGTATCTGATTAACAGATATGAAGACATGACCTTTTGTTGACCCCACGCATTTAAGCATTGGAACATGTGACTGTTTTTTATCACTTACATTATTCCAACAATAAATAGCTCTCATGTCTAGGCTCAGTTTCAGATTTGAGATTTTTGTCTGTGCAGATGATGCAGTTAGGAGGTGCTACCAAAATGAATACCAAAGAGTGGACCTGAGGTGAAAAACCAAAGTTGTGGAAATCCTTAATTAAGCTTTGAAAAAGAAAGGATCGACAAATGAACACAAACATACAAGTAGCCGTGAAACCACTTCTGGGATGACCTCATTAATCTTATTCTTTATGGTGTAGCACTTGATGGTTGTTGCAAAATGAACTCTCAAGTCTAAAAAAAAAAAAAATGCAATCAAACCAATCTAATGACATAAAACTTTCTACCAAAAGTTCTTGCAAAGGACTTGTAACTAAAGTGTTCCCCCACCATCTTGTGGGATAGAGACGAGCCCCGCACAAAAACAGCAAAAGTCTGCTTTTAATTGACGACCCTTTCGAAAAGGTTTGGAGTTGCCAATAGATGCCATAAGACTGCAGCAAAGCACTACCTTTGTCTAAATGGACCTCCTGCACTCAATTCAACGTAGTTCCTTGGCACCAAGATGCTACAAGTAGTTGACAAATAATTGATTTAGCAAGAGCACAAAAAAATGAACGAGTTTTTCCAGCAAATAATGGAGGGTAGTAGGGGTGTTAAAAAAAAAATCGATTCGGCGATATATCGCGATACTACATCGCGCGATTCTCGAATCGATTCAATAATCGGCAGAATCGATTTTTTTTTTTTTTTTTTTTTTAGGATTCACACCTTGAGCATGGAAGAATGTTATATGAACGGAACATTAAGCCTTAATATTTTATTTTAATGCTGTTCAAACATGAAACCGATTACAACCTCTATAAGACTGAAATTTCAGATAAATAAATAATACATTTTCATATAAATCTTACACTCTACAAGCTTACTGATTAGTATTTTCTAAATTTGAATGAAAAAAAATCGCAACAATCGACTTATAAATTGGTATCGGGATTAATCGGTATCGAATCGAATCGTGACATGTGAATCGTGATACGAATCGAATCGTCAGGTACTAGGCAATTCACACCCCTAGAGGGTAGGTTAAAAATAATCTGCAAATAAACGTGACTGAACCACAAATATGCAGGCCTTCACTGTCAATTCAAGTTACTTTAATCTCGCTACCCTTTTACCTTGGTGTTTTGTTACAACTAATGCTTTAAGATCCAGTTGTAAATACCTGGAAGTAAAAGCTGAAACGTTCGCTTGTCTCATATTCATCTTTTGATGTCAAGCTTTGCTAAATATTTGCAGCAAAAATGAAGGAATTTTGAGCTTTGATGGGGTGTGAGCGTGTTGTCTATTTTGTCACACAAAAGGTTCTTGGTAGTCTTTGCAGACAACGCATCACCTTGGTTGCCATGGCATCACAGACGAGACAGTTCCCAAAGAGTGAATGAAAGAGTGAAAATAAGATCAGTTAACTTCATTTGATGGCCAGGAGCTAGACTGAGCGAAACCTCGGACTGGACGACGCTCCTCGCACGTGCTTACATTCGAGGAAGAAACGGACGAGAGTTGCTCATGTACCTTGAAATCTAATGAGTGAGGGGAGAAAGCCGAAGACGCGCGCACTCGACCAGTAGGTAGCTCGAAATAGAAGGGAGCAACTCGTCTCTATGGAAACGGTGGGTGAAACAGCACCATGAAAGACATGTAGAGAGAGAGCGATGAGAATGAAACACGCAAGCATGAGTATGAAAAGCCAAAGATTGCGAAATGGACCATATGTGCATGTCCGCTGTCATATCAGCAGCTTTCTGTTCGCACCATTTGGTGGGAAAAATGATTTTACTTTACTCACGCAGCCTTTCTAACAATGCTGTGTTAATAACACAGGATTCATTCAGTCTGTCCATGAATGGCAGCAACGTTATGTTGTGATGCCAAAAGTATTGATGTAAAAATGTACTGATATGAAACCCATCAAAGTACAAAAACGTTGTCAGTCGCATAACGATGTTTGATCAGAGAGTTGATAAGTGATACAATTTTATTTTCCTTTTTTAGCAGCGCAGTGGCTTTTCTGAGTCTTTGAACACCTGAAAGGTTGTCTGATTTGGGAACTGGTCCAAATTTGGATGAATTAATATTAGCGGTGGAAATGCATCAACTTCGATTCCGATTTTGGGGTCTTCGATTCGATTCAGACTCAATTTTCGATCCAGAATCATTTTTGATTCAAAATGACTTGATTGACAATGATTTCTGCTTCAATTTATAGCGGTACCAAGAATCATCATGATCAACTCCTTTGTGACTCGCTAATGCTAATTAGCGCGCTCCTTGCGGCACTTTTATTACTGAAAAGAACAACTATTCATACAAAAAGCTTCAGGAATGTTTACAGAGAAGCATCTTAACATTACTCACCGGCATATAGCTCTTCCTACTCAGCAAAAAAACAACTTTTGTTGGCATAACTTGATCGTGACTTTTTCCTTCTACTCGAATGCTACAACTTAACAGTGTATTAGAACGCGTGGAATCACACTGCCCCTATGTGGCCAAATCGTGTACAACATGAACAGCGCTCTCAATAAAGGCACACACAAACAAGGGCAAGACTGTGTAAAATAATTTAACTCCAAAAAAATCCATTTTTTGGACATTTAAAATCAATTCTGAATGCTAGGCTACTAAATGAGAATCAATATTTTCACACACCGCTAATTAATATTCTTCAAAAGTTACCGACTATTATCTCTGAAACGGTCTCAAAGCAGATGTTATTTTGCGAGTATTGTGCTCACCAACTGGACCCACAAATCTTTGCAGCACAGTTCCTCACCCTTTGCTTTGACCTTTTCAGGCATCACCACCGTGCTGACCATGACCACATTGAGCACGGTGGCCCGGAATTCCCTGCCTCGAGTCTCCTATGTGACAGCGATGGACCTGTTTGTCACCGTCTGCTTCCTGTTCGTCTTTGCCGCCATGATCGAGTATGCTATGCTAAACTACTGCTCTTATAGTATACGCAGACCCCCGACAAGAATGCAAAGAATGGTAAGCCACTTACTTATTCATTCCGGTCAAAAGCCAAAGTTCCTCTTTAGGTTCATGCAGTATTCATAACAACAAATCCACTTTGTAAAGTATATAGAGTAAGCTTTTTATCAAGACAAATGATGCTCCAAGGAGTTCACTACTGGAGTCTGAGGAATTGGTGATCTGTCTGATCAAAAGGGGTCAAGGGCTTGATTATGCATTCATCGTTGCTTGATCAACCATTCCAGATGTTTATGTGATTCATTTAGTCTGTGGCATTTTTCTGTGAAATATCATCACTCAGAAAAGAAACTATCGAGCGCTCAATGAGGCTGTCTCTTTGTATGTATATAAAGTGCACCATGTCTAGTGCACCATGTCGTCAAAGGTGCATGTCTTTATGAGCGAAAGTGTGCCGCTTGAGAACCTTTCTTGCCGTCACCCAAAGAGCGCCAGAAGCTTTGCGTGGGAGTTCTCAAGGCTGCTGCACCTGTCACCATTGATTCAGTGGCAGCAGCACACATCTACTTGTCAAGCTGCTGTTGCCGTTCGGATAGGGGAGTCGGGGCTCACGGCTAATAACCACTTTTTATTTTCATTTTATTTAGTCACACAAAGTTGAGCTCGAGCAACACATTGGATAAACCTGTAGCTCTCTGTTGTGGTGCTTGGATACCTGTGTGATTTGGGCCTTGCGGGCCGGGGCATGAAATATCAACACTCCTTTGTCCTATAATTCGCATTCAAGGCATAACTTGTTTGTCCATCCAAAAATAACCGAACATAGGCAATTATTGTGTGAATGCTGAGAGCCATGCAACTGAATGAACTGTCACTCAAAGTCAAGACCCTGGATAGAAAATAATGTGACTATTTAGGGATGTCCCGATCACACTTTTTTGGACCCGAGTCCGAGTCACCTCATTTTGAGATCGGCCGATTCCGAGTCCCGATCTGATACCTCGGCATTTTATTAAGAAGGGGGGGGGGGGGGGGGGGGGGGGGGGGGGGGGTGGAAAGAAAAAAAAAAAGGTGTTCGTTTTTGGTTTTTTTCAACAGAACTACCCCAGCGCCTTTTATATGAGTGTAGCAGTGAAAAAACTAAATAAAACATTTAAACCCCCTTTTTTGGCACATCTATGAGTTACTCAAAGGACTATTATTAACCAGCATATTCAATTTTCACAAGAACTTTATTTTTGAGTACCTACTGTAGCCATTTTAAAGTGTGAAACAAATCTAACTTCACAACAAACAAAAGGCTGCATTTGAAGAGCAAGCAAGCAAAATTTATTTAATCTTACCTTATCATGACTGGTCTGGACTCGCAACAGGCTAGACTGCCGGCCCGGGCGGGATTAGGGGGTGTGCCAAAAAATCGATTCATGAAAGAATCGAGATTCTCATTTATTAATCAAATCGATATTTAACCAAAAATGGATTTTATTGAAATTAGAAATGAAGAAGAAAAGGCAAAGGCAGTTGTAGCCCACATGCTGTTCTGTGGAAAAAGGCACTTACAATACAAAATTTATAAATGTTTAAACAAAAAAAAAAAAACACAAAAAAAAGACACTTTAATGCAGGGGTGGCAAACTGCCGGAGTCCTGCAGGTTTTGTAGATTTCCCTACTCAAAGTGCAACTGATTCCAATTAACAGGCTCGTTATCAGGATTCTGCAGAGCTTGCTGATGAGCTGATCATGAATCAGCTGTGTTGAAGAAGGGAAATATCCAAAACCTGCAGCAATGCGGCCCTCGAGGACCGGATCTCGCCACCCCTGCTTAAATGTCTCTATTTGTCATTTTGTCTTGCAAAGCAGACTGGAGTAGATCATAACAATGTTGTGCATATCTGTAAATTGAAGCAGAAATCATTTGTCAATCAAATCATTTTGAATTGAAAATCGTTTTAATCGGGAATCGAAAATCGATTCTGAATCGAATCGTAAACCCAAAAATCATAATCGAATCGAATCGTGAAACAGTCAAAGATTCCCAACCCTAATAATAATAACAACCTCATATATTTATCCGAGTCCAGATCGGGAGACAACGTCCGATTCCGATCAGGTTAGCAACCACGGACCCGATTTCCGATCACGTGATCGGATCGGGACATCCGTTACTGTCTTTTTTCTTCATTTCATAGAATGTGTCTCAGCTGCACAGCATACAATCATTTGTGGGTTAAATTTTTTGGTCTACTAGTATTTCATCTTTGGTGTGTTGCTATGCAAATACTATTTGCCCTTCAGCTTCAGAATTCCAAGCTGCCAAAAGAAATAAAAAATATTTAAACAATCAGATTTTAGATTCACCACAATCATGAATCCTCAACGACATGTTTCTGGTTCATCTTTGAACTTGAAACAGATCATACTCATCTAAATCTTTCTCTCTCCCTCTTCAGGCATATTCGTCCTTCAGCACGGGTCGGCCCCCTCGTCGGCACATGATGCCCACAGGCAACGCTCTCTTCTGGCAGGACTATGACGACGACTGCCTGGACCAGTGCCTGGATGGCAAAGATTGCAAGAGTTTCTTCTGCTGCTACGAGGAATGTAAAGAAGGCGGCTGGAAGAAAGGACGCATCCACGTCAACATCCGCGACCTGGATTCCTACTCTCGGGTATTCTTCCCGACATCTTTCTTGCTCTTCAACATCGTTTACTGGGTCAGCTACCTCTACCTCTAGTCACACTCTTGACGTGGAGCATTTCAGATTTTTGGATTTGTCGTGCTGCCTCTGGAGTTGAGGAAGGGCCGTTGTTCTCGGACAGAAACTGGAACGGACCGGTCCTTTTTCCGGACTCGAAGCAGATCACAGACATCTGGGTGGCGATGTATTTTGGTCCACAGTGTGGCAGAGCACCCACAGTGCCTTCTTTAGAAAGGGTGCGCAAGGCCACAGCAGTGTTGTTGTTTCTATTAGCTCATCCGTTACGCCGCCGCATGTCAATTTTATTTATTTTTTACTCCCTGATGAAACCAGCATGGTTCTCACTACAGGAAATGGTAGAACGCACAACATAGAGTTCTAAATAGTAACAAATTGCAACCGGAATTATTGGTATTGTTTTGGAAAACCCGAGTAGACAATGCAGTTTACATTAAAGTGACGCACAAGAGCTTCATAACTATGAAGGGATCTTGAACCAAACAGCTATGTTTTGTAGTAGTAGTAGTAGTAGTAGTAGTAGTAGTACTATGAAGTCCATCCATTCAGTTCCACTAGGTCAAAATACATGGAGATTTTTTTTGTCCCGTAATGAAAAATAAAGGGAATTTCTGATGACCTGCCATTTGCTAAGCTGCCTCCCATGCCGGGCCGGCAACAACCGAGGTGCTGTGAAATACTTACAAACAGTATTGTGGTCCAATGTAGGCCACAAAATAGAGAGAGAGAGAGAGAGAGAGAGAGAGGTGTTGAAAAATGGATGAGGCTGGATGGTTGGGGATGGAGTTGCTCAAATAGTCACAGCAATGTAAAATTGATGCTACATATGGAGACATATGGACACACGTGAAACCCAGGCTTAACTTTACTGTTGTCTTTTGGAAGTTATTTGGATTTGTAGAACACACCAGTGACGTGCCGTCAGACGTGACCAAGGCTGAAATGAAACCATCTGGCTTCTTATATTTATTTAAATTATTTTTGCATTTCAGATATCCGACACTACCTATAGGTTTGACAGTGACAACATTTGGCGATTTTCAAAGCTCAATTAACTCATTAGCTCCCAAAAACGTATAAATACGTCATATTTTAAATGTTTTAAGTGTCCCAAAGACGTACATATACGTTTTTGTTTTTGTTTTTTTATGCCAGAGCATAGAGAAGGCTTTGATGCAGTCTCTCTACTGCAGAAAATGGTTGAGTGGCAGCAGAGTATAAGAGATCAACCACGCCATGTTAAAACAAGCTGATTTCCCCACAGTTCCAAGCAGAAATGTGAAAAACAATTAAACATAGCTATATTCGATTGTTAATTGTTGCACAGCGGAAACAGAAAGGAATATGCTTTTTTTTTTCCCTGATAAAAGAAGAGACTCTAATCTCTCTTTTGGTATATTTCGCGGGCTTTGAAAAATCAGTCAAAATCCAGGAAAACACTTAAGTGAAAATGGTTGGGAGTGAATGAGTTAAAAAGGTCTCATGACTTCTTATGGCCTGCAGGCAAAAATGCTGCAAAATTCTCCTGTCTTCACCAGCCCTTTCTGAGTAGCGATGTGTGTTTGCACATGCGTAGTCAGTTTCCCAGTAGAAAAGTCCTTTTCGCAAACAGGCAGCTCGCTATGCTGCACAGTACGCCGGTAATATGACGCCACTCTGGAAAATCTAAAACTATTTTCACACCTTTCTTTTGAGGAAAAACGTCATCTTTTGAATTATGGGAGACCAACGGCTTCGCTACCGGATCTTCAGCAAAGTAAGGGGCAAAGGATTATTCATACTTTTCATGTGCTTCTATTAACTGGCTGTTTCACTTTATATGATGTTTGACATTGCTATTGCTAGCTTGATTTTGTGAGGAATTAGGTTGTTTTTACAGGGAAATGTCTACTTTATTACATCCTTTCTGGGCGTCCGGACGGGTGGTCAGACCCACGTTTACGTTCACACGAAAGCCCGTTTCATTGTATTCGCACAAGTTTCTTACCGTTTGGGCAGTTCGTCCACAGCAGCTCGGTTTCGGCGCTTGAAACGGATCACTTTTAAAACCGGGCTCCAGAGTGGAAAGACTTCAAAACGCCTGTACGTTCCAATGTGGACACCATATGGCGGGGTAGCTACTCGTCCGGTGGTGATGTTACTCTCCCGTGACTGCGCACAAATCAGTCTGTCAACAACAATGGCGGATAGCCGTGTCGTCTGCGTTTTGCTAGCTCCTAGCCTGCAAAGTGTTGCGCTTCCGCACTGGAGACGATGGACGCCGCTCGTCCCAATTTGTTTGCGGAGCAAAAAAAAAAAAAAAGTGCTTCCAACATGGTGCCATAATCATTTTTGTCAAGTAAGACTTCTAAAGAGTAATATTTTTTTGTTTTATTTTCCAACCATGCAGAGGAGGTATACCTTTGAATGAATCTTGGAGTAAACCGAGTATCATTTAAGTATATTAGTCAGGCCGAGTGTCCTCTTTTTTTTGGGGGGGGGAGATGAAAATATGGTCACCCTAGGATACGTTGTCCACTCGCCTGCCAACACACAAATTTGTAAGTGGTGTGTGTGTCTCAATTTACCAACTGCCTGCCTACCCAAGCTCACTGCACGTCACTGGAACACACAAACACACTAGCTTCTCTCGGTGTGTGTGTGTGTGTTGGGGGGGGTTAGTGAAAGGAGTTACCGTATGTGTCTAACATTTCCTTTTTCATGTCATACATCTGGAATGTATGTAGGCTGCTAGCGAGTTCCAGTTTGTAAGCTTACTACATATTCATCAGGCCTCTGAACAAGTTTGTGTCCAATCTAGAGGTACTCTACGTATGAGTAGTGAGTAGAAAGGCCCATTTAATGGGAGGTGTTGACTTTGTGTGCTGACTTTTTTTGTCTTTTGACCCCAAATCTCCCCACTTCTAATTTTCTACTACACTTTATAAGTGTCTGATTCCATCGAGATAGTCTAATAAAAGTAAATCACTATTTTTAAATGGATCAGTGTTTACAATGCCGCTTTGAAATGTGATTACTGAACTATGGTCAGCATTGGCAACCTCCTCACACTTGTTAAAAAAAAACAAAAACAAAAACAAAAAAAAGACATTGTGTTACAACAATATATGTATTCTTCTCACTTCCACCTCTCATTTTAATATACAATAATTTGGGTAGGAAAAAGCCAAGCTGATCATGGATCAGTACTCCCAGAGGAAATCTTTTAACTGGACAATAAGTATGTTTTTCTAGTGTGTGGTTCATGCTTGTATGAATAAATACTGTTTTGGTCAAGTATTACTGTGATGTGTGAGTACAAATCATTTCACTTCATAACCAACACCGAGAGAGGTCATCCGAACATGGATAAGGTTTAGCTGTGCCCAAACAAAGCAGACAACAAGTGATGGACAGTAAAGGATTTGAACATAACAGACCAATATAGTTTGGCTCGGCTAATATCACGTTTACAGCGTGCGCATTGTGATGTGATGAGCACAGGACTTCCATACTATGTCTCAGTCCGTAGATAAGCGGCAATCGCCGGAACAGCTTTTGGGGATCAAAACATGTTTTGTGAAGCATACCGGAACGCTGATAGTACGTTCTTTGCACGTTGAGAAGTACCTGAAGGCTCAACGGAGATTTTTAGAAGTGCCGGAGCTCCCTGCCGATGCGTTCCGGCCCACTTAAAACACTGCTTCCCATTGAAATATCTCGCCAAATAGAGTAGAACCTTACAAGTATTTTTGTGATTGTTGCACACTAAAATGCCAAAATTTGTGGCACCTTTTCCAAACGTTTTTGTGGAAAGTTAAAATGTTGCATTCATATTCATAAGTGTTCCCTCGTTTTCCGCTGGGGTTAGGTTCCAAAAAAATACCCGCAATAAATGAAATCCGCGAAGTACAACTCTTATAAATGTTTTAAGGCTCTAAAATCCCCGACCGCACAATTTATACACTTTTCTCATTGAGGCATTTACATGTTCTCACATTTCTCTCTTGTTCAAACATTGACAATGTTCAAACCTTCATAAATTTTATAAAATGGGTATATTACTGTAAAAAAATATGCAAAATTGCACTTAAAAAAA
Organism: Festucalex cinctus; assembly: GCF_051991245.1. Taxonomy (NCBI): domain Eukaryota; kingdom Metazoa; phylum Chordata; class Actinopteri; order Syngnathiformes; family Syngnathidae; genus Festucalex; species Festucalex cinctus. The sequence continues at coordinate 6,361,727 of NC_135412.1, forward strand.
AATCCGCGATACAGCGAGACCGTGAAAAGTGAACCGCGTTATAGCGAGGGAAGACTGTAGGCATAATCCAAGTTTTAACAGTTTTCATGCTATGTCCACAGTATATGGGGGCGGGGGGTCTAAAGTTTCTTGGCATAATTTATTTTACCGCTTTATTGTCTACTGTATATTTTCCAGCACATTGCATCACATTTGGTTTGACTTTGAAGGGCACCACAGTATTCGTTGTGGTCTCTACAATTGATGGATGGTTGGATAAATTCTGCTTGACATTGGTACCTTCAAAGTGATTGATTGGCTGCTTCCTCCAAAAAGGCAACCACACATCATCACACCATCCTTCCTGTTGATTGTCAACATTGTGACTTCTTCCACCTGGTCTGCTTTCTTTCAGTCCGATTGGTTACTGTCAAGATGACGAAGGAAACAAAAAAGAATACATATCAAAAATTATAAAACCAATTGCATAATCATCTCCTATTGAAATCATTCTATTTCTTTCTTCTTACATCACTGTTGATACGCTTATTTCTCTGCATACTTTTAAGTGTAGAAGAAGTGGGATTCTGCACACAGCAAACTGTTTAGAAAACTTCGAGGCTCCTTTCTGGAGACAAATGAAATATTTAGGACTCATGCTCGATCTCTGAAGCCATTCCGGTTGATTTTTTTTTTTTTCTGAATGCACACTGCCTTTCTCTGTCTCTTTGTATTTTTGTCACAGGCGTGCGCCACAAACATACGCTGTTTGTCTGCGTACTCTGCACTGCAGCTAATCTGTCGGAGCCAGACACCCCGCAGACTGTATTTATATCCCAATCAGATAGCTATTCAGCTTTTCCCTCTTTCCACGGTTTCTGCTCTTGTTTCCGTGGGAGTGCTACATAAATCATTGTGAGATCTGCATTGTAGTGCAAGCAAGCAGGTGATGAATCCCCACAGAAGTGATTATTCGGAAAGTTGCTACTACCTTCACCTGAACTGAATTATCTATTTAATAACACACCTAACAACTGTTGCAAACTATGGTGTGTTCACAGCCCTATCAATTTTCACATAAAAGTAACTCACAAATATAACAATTCAAAAGTTACACTTTAAAAAAAAAAAAAAAAAAACATTTTAAAGAAAACTGAAATATAGCCCCAAGACCATTTCTGTATTACACATGGCTACCTTTCTCGTTGCATTGTCACTGCATTGCTGCTTGTAAGTCAAGCTCTTTCCTAGTGGACCACTTCAACATGTTCAGCAAAGTTACCCTTTGTTTTGCCCTAAGCCTGTTGATTATTTTTATGAAAGAATGTGGCTAAAATGTACTCACTGTCCAGTGTGGTGGCCTACAAATCTCATCTCTGGCTTTCAACATCTGCTCGCTCAGTTCACCGCTGAGAGCAAAGCTGCCTGGATGAGAACCAGCACATCCAAATTCAAATTTAATTGGTTTCTTTGCCTTTGTCGGAAAACGGTGGGTTGTAGTCAAGGTAGCTTGGGTATTTATTTTGGATTGCCTCCCCAACACCTCCTCTGGGCAAGTGCCAGACCGTTAACAGTTGACCTCGGTGGAACCAGTGGTGGCCAGGGATAGTGGCTTTCCTTGCTACGATTGCTACAAGTTTAAGTGGGTGAAAATCTGGGCGTCACCAACCTCTTTGAAAATGAAAGTTACTTCTTGGGTAAAATGCAAAGCAGTTACATACACACTTCTGATAGAGGAAATCGTGGCGTGTGGCTAGCTTCAGCAGTCTCCACAAACACTATATTGTCACACCTGTGACAATACTGACCTTTGAACCTTTTTTCCCCCCAAATTTACACCAATAGCAATAATAATAGCAACACCAAAAAACAAACAAAAAAAACTCATCTCACTGGTAGGGATGTAACGATATCCAAACATCACGATACGATATTATCACGATATAAATGTCACGGTACGATAATTATCACGATATTGTGGGAGGGGTTGGCGATATTTAAAAAAAGATCACAATATTGTCAAAAAAATAAAAATACTCGTTCTAAAAAAAGCACAATATTGTGCTTTTGTACTTAACAGCAATGCATATAAACCACCTACAATCTACTAACAATATTGAGTCACTTACTTGCTAATGCAAGCACACTTTGATCGCATCACAAGCAAATTAAGTTCCCCTTCATCTGACAATTAGCATAGATTTTAAACATAGAAGGCCAAAACATCCGTAATGAAAATTAAATTTCACTTATAAACTAGCCACTAGAGGGTGCTAGAACTGCAAAAATGGAAATCAAAATTAGTTTTTTTTTTTTTTAACAAACGTGTTCCTTTTAAATATTGTGAACATGACAACGACGAAATTGTGGCAGTTTTAATATCACAATATTACAATTATTGTTACATCCCTACTCACTGGTGAGGTATTAGTAGATCAGGCATGTGGGCCAAACGTACATTGTGGCCACAAGCACCATATTGGTGACCCCGCATGTATCCATTACTATAGCACAAATGGACAAACATCCACTGACACTCACGTTCATACCCGTGGCCCTAAGTCCCTGCCTATGAGCAATATATTAAATTATTAAATCATGTTGAGAAGACCTTAATCAAAAAGAGAAGAAGAAGAAGAAGAAGAAGAAGAAAAAAAAACCCTAACATTTTTAATCTGGATTTAAAAAGCATTTACACTCAGGGCTAACTTAACTTCAGTTGTCAAGTTATTCCATTTGTGTGCAGCATAACAGCTAAATGTAGCTTCACCATGTTTACTTTGACCTCTCTCAGTTCCACTAATTGACTCGGGTCTGCAGATCTCACAGTCCTACTGTGTTTATATTCAATCAGCCTTTCTTTAATGCATTCAGCACCCAAACCATACAATAATTTATAGACCAGTAGCATCATTTTGAAATCTATTCTACAACTGACTGGGAGTCTGTGTAAAGGCTTTAGAACAGGCATAATGATGTATATTAAACAGTAAAGGCTATACAACAATGTACTGTATGTTCTCTGTTTGTTCTTTTAGCCTTTAAAGCACGTTATAATGCCCTTCAGACCACTTGTTGTTCATAGGTACATTGCACACACAATCATAGGTCACATGAATTATGCATATGGAGTTAAATGGAAATTGGGACATTTGTTGTTCTCGATGTATTTTTTCCTGATTGAAGTCAGTGAGGCGTAGGAGTGGTGAATTTCTCACAGCTGGAGTCCCACATGCCAGCCGTGAGTCGTACATGGCTTTTTCCCCCACAACACAAAATCCCACCAAAACGAAGGGCTTCAGCACTGTACCTAATGAAAACCAGCAGAATGTTTCATTCCCCATTTGATCAACAAATCTCATAATAAGTACGAACTACTTGGACTTATCAGTTTTATACCTCAAGTAGTTAACACCGAATTCCACTTTGATCATTTTCTAAATGTATACGACGTACTTTAGTTACTGTCTCATTCCATTCTCATGCACGACTGCGTCTTGGAATCAAGCTCAAGTGGCTTGTTATGCTGCACTTATATACACAACATCATGTCATATTGGGTAATTAATCTACCAGAATTGTGATCTACCGTCAGCGAAAAAGAATTGTGCAAGACTTCTTGTATAATTGAGGAGACTGCCCGTCTCCCATTTCCTGGAACGTGTTGGGTGTACACGATGTCTCCCCATGAGGTGGTCAGCATGAAAGAGGAAACGACGGGAAGTTGACAACAGGCATTACCATGATTGGATTTAATTTAGGCCAGCGTCTCCGGCATGTGTTCGTGACCTTTTTTAGTATGGCACCTCCTGACACCCGAGCTCACAGCTCTGTCTGACAAAATGTTCCTCTGCCATACCATACACACTAGGTCCATTTTCATGGGCATTCAGTCTTTGTCATGTCTATACACCATGGCAAATTTAAGTACCGTATTTTCCGCACTATAAAGCGCACCTAATAGCTGACCATGCGCCTTTATAATCCAGTGCACCTTATATATGGATCAATACTGAGCCGCAACAGGTCTCGCTGTCAAGACGCCATTCGGTGACCCTGCACAATCGGTGACGCGCATGCGCAGAAGATCCCGCCATCTTGGTTCGCTAGCTAATACTAATACTTTACCTCAGAGAAAATAATAAAACAGCTGTTTATTCATTTTGGGAGTGAATGGAGTTGTCAGAAAGCTGCTTTGTAATCCATTAATAAAGTTTGACTGACCTATCTGACTGTTTTGTTGACATTCCCTTTAGCGCAGCACCATCTAGTGGATGCATAACGTAACCCCAGCCTCTACTTTGGCGACTTTATATGGAAAAAGTTTTAAAATAAGTCATTAATTGAAGGTGTGCCTTATAATGCGGTGCGCCTTAAAGTGCGGAAAATACGGTAATATGATGCAAATGAATGGACTGAAGAAGCACATTTTCTACATTAAACCCACAAATTTGATGTAGCAGGTGAACCATTTCTCATCTTCCCATCTTCCCTGATACCATTGGCCTTGGGCGTTTAATTCCTCATCTATTCTTATCTCCTTATTAGATCATTAGATACTGCGGCAGTAAAGCAAATTTCAAAACTTGCAGGTAGAGTTTTAACCTGCATTTTATTTGCCCACTGCAATGACTTGTCTTGTTTGGGTGTCTGCTTTTGATAGATATCTAATCTGTTTTAGGACATCCTCTTTCTCTTGCTGTCACTTCTGTAAATATCCCGAGGAATTGAAACTGGTGTGAAGTGTCCCCGAATTTCTCTCATATTGTCATAATAGCCCGTACACCATTTCCCACCATTTTATTGCTAATGGTTCCGAAAAGAAAATAAAGATGTTGATTTGCAGTGAGTGCTAATGTCAACCCATTGCATAGACAGTGAAGAAAATGATTCATTTTGGACTGTCAGCATAGCACAATAATGCAATGTAAAATAAAAATAATCTCCTGTAATACAGACAGTTTGGAATGATAACGATAAGCCAAGATAGGAAGATGGCAAATAACAATTGACAATGTCACACTGCCTCCCATCTGTCTTTCCCCTTGACAAGAGGAGGATTTACCCATAATGCACCAAGCTTCATCTCCATTTCTATTTGTTGCTATCTTACCTTTTTTTCTGAGCTGGAGACAACAATGCTATTCTAATTATTGGTTAGTAGCTATGCCATAATGTACTGTAATTTGTGTATGTAGATAGTTCATGGCCAAACATGTCCCAAGCATGTACGTTGGGGAGTTCCATGCACACTACTTTTTTACATGGAAGAACAATGTAATACTAAAGTAGTTTATTTATTTTAATCCCTAAAAGTTCTGGCATGAAAACAGCGGAATGCAAACATTTTTCATGATATCATGTGAGAGTGCAGCATTTCTGAGGTCAGTATTAACTCCACAATTGTATTTTATTTATTTATTTATTTATTTATTTATTTATTTTTGGCTTTGTAGCGATTTGGGTGATAGGTAGAGAGGACTGGCGAGACAGAAAGGCAAAGATGAAAACTGTAGACTCTGAATATTGAACTCACTGCATAGTAGGAAAGCAGTTTTTTCCTCCATGGCTGCTCAATGCAACATGGATATGTCAATAAAAAAAAAAAGTAGACAATAATAACAAAAGAATGGATTGCACACTAGGAAAAAAAATGAAAAAATGAAAAGAAACAATGTTCCCTGATGTGAGGATTATAGCAGTGGAGGCTCCACTACTCGTCACTCAGTCATTTTGTTTTGAAGAAGAGCAAAGAGTCGATAAGAATGAAGATGGCCGCTGTCACTAATTATAAACCAAGTGGATAATGAATATGTTTGGAGGTGATGATTGGCAATAAAGCAGTCATGCCTAATTAGTCTGACTGATTCACGTAGATGGGTACATGACTAATGCCGAATTCCATGTAATTTATGAAAGGAATTACAATATGAAGACTTAATTGGCGGAATGAAAAGTTCCTCTATGTACTACTATTGTTTGTATTGAAAATATTTGTTACACATATCGTAGGCTACAGTATACTGTGATGAAGTATTAACTGTCACCTGTGTTGATTTTCGGTATTTTTCATAAAATACTTTGATGTATTTTTTCTTATTTATTTAAAGAGCCCAGTTTCATTATTTTTGCTTGTTCAATACACAAATTCAAATACTGCCCAACAATATCACTTTTTTTTTTTTTTAAATAAAAGAATATATTTTGTTTCCAAATGCCTCTGAAAATGGAAGCCAACCTGAAGCATTTCTTGACCATAATATGTTATATGTGACCTCACTAGTCTAAACATGACATTCTGATTAATGTTGCATTTGTGGAATATGAGTGATGCAGCAAAAAACAGCTGTTTTTATCCATCTGAGTGGTCAGCCATTTTGCCACTTGCTGTCGACTGAAGATGACATCACAGTTGCTCAGGGCTCAGGCAATGACCAATCACAGCTCACCTGTTTTCTGAAGATGAGCTGTGATTGGTTGTTACCTGAGACCTGAGCAACTGTGATGTCATCTTCAGGTGACAGCAAGTGGCAAAATGGCTGCCTTTTGATATTGATTAAAAACTGCTGGATTTTGCTGCTTAACTCATATTCAACTAACGCAATATTAACCAGAATACTGTATTTAGACTATGGGGTTGCATAGAACAAATTATTGTCAAGAATTTTTTGGGGATTGACTTCTTTTTTAAATTTTGATGACCTCATGCTTTCTTGTGTCAATACTTCATTGGTTGCTCCCCTATTTTATCTATGTCTAGGAGTGTGAATAAATAGCAATCCGAGTCCTTCAAAATTAAAGCTCAACTTTTTTTTTTTTTTTTTTGATGCTCCACTCATATTCCAGTGGCCCACTGGGAACATGCAGTAATAGTCCAATTTGACGCTTGGGTCATACGCCACCATTTTAAAATCGGAGTATAGACACCTTTGTCCCCAAACAGGTTGACAGCTACTCTTCCAAGGTGTTTTTCAGCCAAGCTATTAAGTGATCTCAATGTGACAAACAAAAAAAAAACAAAAAAAAACATTTCAGCTGCACAAAACCATGGTTCTCTAGAAAAAATGGAAAGAAATGAATTCTTGCTGAGTTTTTAACGACCTTAGATGGCTGAAGAGAACATTTTGCCTGTTTGAAAGATCGACTCCCAGAAAGACCCTCAATGTTGATGTTGTCAACAACAACAACAAAAATACATAAATGTGATAAGGGCTGGCGCTGAAAAGTCAGCTGGGGGAGAAACACATCTTAACACTTGGATAAATTGCTCCTGGTAAACAAAACTATCCCTTACAAAAAAAAAAAACCTCTCCACACTAGATGAATGTGCTTGTGGTACTACCTGCTAAATTGTCTTATCAGCACTCAGAATACGGCCACACTAAGCACTAACCCTTTAGTGGGGATATTCTTTAGCAGCTTGAAGATAAATAAATCAATTCTTTGTTCAAGTTACTTGATTGAGTACGACAGCTCCGGTGGCAGGGAAGGTTGAGATAAGAGCACTTTTGATAGGAACATTTATCATGCGGCAGTGCAATCGCACGTAGCTTCTATTCCCACATGTCCATTTATTAAGTACACCTGGATGGAGCCTGTGCAATTTAATCAAACGGGAGCTCTTAACTCCATTGGTTAATGAATTTTGCGTGTTATTTTTTTTTCCTTTTGTTTTCACCGTCTTCCTTCAGGTAGGCCACTTTAATTGAATCATGCATGGCTACTGACACAGAACAAATTTCTTGGCAAGCGCAGCGCCGCTACAGCAGTCAGTGGAGGAATGATATAAAAAGCTTGCGCATCTTATTTTTAGGGGCGGTATCCGGACTTTTAAAAGAGGAACGGGATTTAGAGACGCACCATTCTGCAGGGCGTTGCTCCCTCACGTAAAGGGGTTTAAATAAATCATGTCCCCCTCTTAAAGGCCCGGTGCTGTTAACCCGAACCAGTCGGAAAAGAGAACGAATCCTTAAATGGGAACAAACATGCTCTCCAAGTCACTACAGAAAAGAAATGACAACAGTGAGCAGCATTGTGATTTGGATTTCCAAATGTGGCACTTTAACTGTCCAAGTGAGGAATAGAAAAACTGTTTGACAGAATGATTACTTTAACCAGACTAGATTACATTTTTGATTGGGGGGGGAAAAAATATATATATCTCTGTATGCTCAGCTGGAATTGCTTTGGCTACTCCTACATATTTCAAAGCTTTTAATGTATGAATCTCAATAAGTCACTCATTGATTTAGTGTGCATAATTTAGCAATAATCCATATTTCAATTACAAGGCTTACTTGGTTTACTTATAGTTAAGTGGTTACTGGTTAGTACATTGTCCCTGAGATCCGACATTCAAATCCTGTGTGAAGTTTGCGTTCCCCTCCGTGCTTATGCGAGTTTTCTGCATTGATCTCAACTTCCTCTCAAATTCCAAAAATATTGCTCGTTAGGTTCACTGAAGACACAAAATTGTGCATAAGTGTGAATGATTTTCTTTATGTCCTGCGGTTGACTGGTGACCAACTTTGGCATCATATGGGATATGCTAACCATGTTTTAAAATGCCACCATAAACAGTAGCACAATTATTAATAAATAAATAAATAGTTTAAAAACGCTCCTCCCGGTACATGCCAGGATAGAGACATTAATTCATTTTATCTTAAAGGGTGAACGGTTGGTGAAATACTTATTTTTGTCTAAAATTGCTGTCGCAATGATGTAGATTATGCCATATGGAAAGGAGGACAGTTATGTTTTTTTTCCCCCACTATTCCCACTATTTAACAATGAACACTATACAAAAACTTGAATATAGATCTTGCATATAACAAACAAATTCACAAAACACGCCATGGAGGTTACAAAAAGATATAAAAGCTAAATAAAATGAACAAGACCACATATTTATGTAAAAATATACAGTGTAAGATCGGACAAATATATATATATATATATATAAAGTTTGCAGTACCGAACTGACAGTGCCGTTTTTCAAAGCTGTTAGCAAACTATTTCCCAAGTACAGTACCACCTTTAAAAAAATAAATACATAAATAAAAATACCACTTATAATGGCCAAAATCAATATACATTTGAGTAGTAGGCCTAAGTATTCATAGGAAATTAATAAAAAATAAATGTAATTTAAGCCATTGTATATTACACAGTTTGAACATTAGCACTGAGCTTAAATACAGTAAAAATAAAATAGTTTCAATAATAAATCAAATTGTGCTGCACAAAATGCTTTTATAAACATTGTACCTAAATCTTAAAAAAACAAACAGTTCTTACGCAAATGTTTTATTAAATGTAAAATTGAATTGTATTTAGCAGTGATTCTTTCACGTGCCACTAGAAGGAGCCCTCATCCCAGTAGTGGTACTCGTACCACACTTTGAGAACCACTTCTGTCGGGTATCAGCCATTAAAATGTTGAGGTTCCACTGGATTTTTGCTCTATCACTGGTACACTGGTGCCACGAGAGCTGCAGCAGTCCTCCAAACTGCCCCATAATTTTACTGAAGAAACGTGTGACCTTCAAGCAATTAAGCATAAGTTTTGTACCACCTGCTCTTAAAGGTCAGAATCATGGTAAATTACATGGAAAAGAAAGAGTGTAGATCATAAATTACTCGGAGTGATAAGATAATTATTGCAAAACTATACTTGGAGCCTTGTAGAGATAATGTGAAAATCAAAATGTCAAGAAACAAAGCTGTCTTTCTTAAATCCAAGGGTGTCCCGAACAAGAAATCATATATATGGACTGCCACACTTGTGCGTGATCTGGGTAAACGCCTGGCATGTCAACACTCGTCCTGTTTTCAAGTTACAATAAAAGAGCTGTTGAATCAGTTTAATAACTGTCAAATGTAAAACAGCACAAAGAATGTACAATTTATAGCTATTTCCTTGTTTTACAGGATGGACGGCATTCAGCCAATAGTATCACTGGAGCAAAGTGACATCATGCCACACACTTAGCTGTGTGGAAAAGAGAGGTCATACTCTGCCACCGCGTGACTCTAGACCTGATTTAAAAAAAATAAAAAATAAATAAAATAAAAAATTATGAAAAATGATCAGGAGACAACGTACGATTTCGATTGAGTCAGCAACCACGTGATTGAGCCCAATTTTCGATCACGTGATTGGATCAGGACGAAATACGATGACATTCATCACGTCTGCAGCACGCCGAGCTACCTGCCTGCGTCTCCATCAAATACACTAAAATCACGTTACACCGCTACCATTTAGACCTGGTTTTACCGAGTCTAAAATAGTCTACTACTGTTACCAAAATGGCAAATGCACCGGGTGGACGCAGCATCTCGGTTTGCCAGAAGTGCAGCGTGGCAACCAAATTTACAAACACCCTAAATTACACTTGCTCCAGCACAAAAATTGAGATGCGCCCGTTTTTGCGTGAGTTTATGGTGCCTCCTCGTTCTCTGTTTTATCCTCATATCTGAAAGACTTCTCAAACTTCATGAAACATGGTGAGTGTAGCTAAATGAACTACATGATGGCATGGCCATTTTGCTATCATCTATCTATGCATTCTGTGCACATTGTTCAGGCTGGTGTGCAGATTGGCAACGCCTGCTGGGAGCTTTACTGTCTGGAACACGGAATCCAACCTGACGGCCACATGCTTAGTGATAAGATGATTGGTGATAGAGACCACTCGTTCAATACTTTTTTTAGTGAGACAGGAGCTGGAAAACAGCTGGAGCCCTCAGTCATAGGTAAACTACATACTGATCTTATATACACTGCATAGAGTGATGCAACAGTTTGATCTCCGAAAATGAGGTGCGCCAGCTGTTCCACCCTGTACAGCTGATCACCGGCAAGGAGGATGCCGCCAACAACTACGCCCGAGGGCATTGCGCCATCGGCAAAGCGATCACTGTCCTGGTGCTGGACAGGATCCGGAAACTGGTGAGAAAGCTCAATTTAAGTTGCAAATACTGTATAGAGTTGCTCCAATTTGAACTTCCTCTCTTTGACTAAACTATAATACGTAACACTTGGTCATAATTTGGCACATTTCAAAACGACCTATGTGGTTGTATTAATTGGTGGTCTGTCTCTATAATTCAATAAAGTCAATTTAAAAATGTTCTCTTTTGTCCATTTTTCAAGGTTGCTATTCTTGACATCATTAGCTTCTGATTGTCTGCTTTAACTCGTCTTTACTGCATGCTAAGTGTCTTGTTAGAGTTTTTCTCTGCTGATTGTTCTTCAAACTTCTACCTGCACAGAAATATCAGGATCTGTGAAGAAATTGTTTTGGAAGAGGCAGACGTCATTAAACGTGAACTGCTTGAGGTGCACAATCATGGGCTTTCCTCCAGCTGTGGATTTTTTATTACAAAACTTGATTTAGAAGTTGAGGAAGAACCTCCGGATCTTTGAATCGACTGGAATAAAAAGTCAGCACACTGGTTTTCAGCCCTTTGCTTTCATGTTTTTGTTTACCACTTGTGCGTTACTCGTTATGACGTCTGACTTTTCTCCATGATGTCTGTCTCGCAATATCCAATCCATCTTCTTTACACCAGCCGTGCATTGGCAGATATTAGATTCATGTTTCATTTTTAGCAAACATTTCTTTAGGCCTGATTCCGATCTGAGGTTATTGGATTCCTTAATGTGTGTTGTTGGGTTCTGCGAACACTGCCGTGACACAGATTCAAACAAGGCCATATATGAAGGGGGGAAAAATGGAATTGGGTCACTGAACTTTGTGGTGTAAATCGTACCAAAGAAATGCAGAAAGTGTTCTTCATGGCGCTGTATTGAGTTAATAAACAGGGTTGCTCAAACTACGGCCCGGGGGCCATTTGCGGCCCGCCGTCCATTTTTCAGTGGCCCGCGACATATGCTAAAAATGGCATTTGACTCAGTTCAAATTTAATAACCAAAACAAAAATGTTTGGAGGGAGGGTATCGAAAAACAGGTGCCATTAAAGGTTATTTTAGTTAACTAAAACTAATAAAAAACTAAAACTAAAATAAAAAAAAACAATATTGTTACCGAAATAAAATAAAAAACGAAAATGCTTTTTAAAAAACGAAAACTACATTTTATGTTTACAAAACTAACTATAATTAGAGCAAACATGTCCTTCATTTCAGTCTTTGGTAAATTAATTTAATGCATGAGCATTTGGGGATGATTTTAAATGTGATTTTTAGTAGATTTATTTTGATATAAATCGCAATAATGACGTTTGAAAGTATGTCACGCAGAAGTGACGTCATCTAGCAGCAGCCAATAGAAAAGCACCTTCAGATGACTTTGCGCCCATGTTGTTTTTTAAATATTGCGCACAAGTAATATACATTTTAAAATAAATACTAATACTGAAACTAACAAACTAAACTAAAACTAAGCATTTTTCTTAAAGAACTAAAATAAATAAAAACAAACAGAACCACCCTAAAAACGAACTAAAATGAAAAATTACAAAACTATAATAACCCTACTGCCATATTACATATAAATTGTTTTATATACTGTAGCATTTTTGTAACTGCAAAAGCACTAATAAATTATTTGTACAATTTTTAGGACTTAAAAAAAAAAAATCTCTTAATAACATTATGTGGCCCTTGCGTCCTTCTGAATTTCTGGATGTGGCCCTCAAATGAAAAAGTATGGAACATCCCTGATCTATAACCTCTTCTGAAGTTAACTGTAGCCTACGCTATCTGTGCTATCAAAACAAATGTAATCATATCTACTCTAAGGTCATTTGATTCATTGATCACTTTGGAAATAAAAGATTTAAGTCAGCCTTTCTATTCATCTACTTTGCTGAATTTAAATAAATTGATTTCATGTTTATAGGTCACTGTTTGGTTTATATATTCTGTACCTAAGAGCTGAACTACAGTGTAAATAAATGTGTGCTGAACTGATTTGGTTTCCAATTTTATGCCTGGATTGCATCATGGAAGCATCTGCTGCTGTGATTTTGTCGCCCACCCAATCCCACAGGCCTTTACATGCTGCGGATCTGCAGCCAGCGAGCAACAAGGAAGCGACAGATCATTTCAGCGGGTGCCGCGTTCCTGCAGAGCCTCTCGTCTGCATGAGCAAATGTCTCACAATGTGCTTGTGTGAAAATCATCGATGGAAGCTCAATTTTCACGCTGGGATGAGAGCTCCTGACTCCGGATATAACGGTGGCAAATGTCCAACAATGAGAACGTATCCATGTGAGTTGGCATTCGAGCAACAATTGCATTGTATATGGATAAGAGCTTTTCTTCAAATCATGACAAGTTTTTATGATGTTGAGGGTCAATCGTGGTACATAATGGCAACGTTATGGGCTGTTAATCGATATCAACGATCAGTTATCAAGATTACTGCCAGAGCAAATTTTTTTCCTGAAAACTGTCCAAAAGAAGCTTTTCATTTTACTTACCACTAAATCAAACCAACAGCTTTTTGGACCCAGAATAAAGTGATCCAGATGCCATGGGCCACAAGCTAAATGGAAGATTGTTTAAATAATCTGGGTCATAGAACACACCAAATCATGTTCCAACACTTTTGCTCACATAAAAATGGCTGGATTCCAACAAAAGATGATGGAAGTTGTGAATCCAATGCCAATTGGGGGGAGCTGAAATATTGATCTCTGGTCTCATTTTCTCACCATACAGTACAAGTTTAGATATGTAAACTCAAGCAAAACTGTAATTGTAGCTGATGAAAAACTGTAATTTGGGGGCCCTTCCAGCATTTAAGTTGCCTATCGCTGGTCTATAGCGAGCATAGAGGAGTTAGCCTAATTAGTCTAATAATTTTTTAGTGTAGTGAAATGTATACTTTCAAAGTGCCATTCTGTGTAAAGTCTTCATCATCAGATGTGTTGATTTAGGAATGCTACAATGTCAATGTCTATGCATCCATCTAGTTTCTCTGAATTTCACCTGTTCAGGATAACAGGGAATTAATTGGGAGTCTATCTTTGGCCTTGGCCTACTATTGGTCACCAGTCACATTCCCAGATATTCCTGGGCAACGTCCTTGTGTATATGGAAGGGGAACAATCCAGACAGGCTGAAACTGGTCAAAATGAATCCTTATACCTGCACCTTTATCCACAATATGAAACAAAATTGGTATGGATGAATGTCGTCCTTTTCGCTTGCACCACCAAAGATTTTGAATGCATTGGACGATATTTAGCATTTTATACAAAATTAGCTATAATGTCTTAATTTAACTCATTCACCAGCCATTTTCACTGAAGCAACCCCCTTTGCTCCTGGCTGTTTAACTGGATTTGACTGATTTTGCAAGGCCCACGGAATATTGTTTATTGCTATAAAAATAGGGAACCTACCAAAATAATGATTCGTCTCTTCTTTCATCAGGAAATAAAGTATATTTCTAATTGCTTCCGTTTTGCAGCAAGTAGAATTAGAATATAGCTAAGTTTCATTATTATTCACAAATATGTTTAAAACTGTGGGGAGAACAGCTCGTTGTAACATGGCCGTGGTTGATCTCATACTTTTTTGCCACCTTCTGGCCATTTTTGTAATACCGGCCATTGCTTCAACCGTTCGCTTCAGTTCAGAGGCTGCATCAAATCCTTCTCTATGCTCTAGCATTAAAAAAAACAAAAAACAAAAAAAACATAAATAAGTCTTTGGGACACTGGTAATATTTAAAATAGCAAATGAGTTAATGATGTAATTGATTGATTCCACAATATAATACATTACATTTAATGTTTATCAGCATTATTAGAAGATTCTTTATTGAATTTTGGTGACAATTCATCACATTTTGGTGTCAATATGCGGCATTTCGGTTTTGTACATTTACAGTTGTCCTCAAAGGTTTACATACCTCAAGGGTATATAAACTTTCATGCACAACTGTCAAGTATTTTGTGACACACCTACTGCAATCTCCTCGGACCCCCTCCCCCCCATGGCACTAAAAGATTTAAAATCAATATTCAACAATTATTGTACAATTCAGTTTATGAACAGCCTCTCTGAATGTATTGTGTTTATATCTTGGGGACCTGCTGTAATTTGTTTATCCTTCTCATCTAAAAACAGATATCCATATATTGTGCGGTATTTTTTATTCTAATTTCCCATGACTCAGCCTCTCTTGATGAGCTGCCACTGGCTGCAATCACTTTTGTTTCCAGCGATTTAGACATTTAACGGCTGTTTGCGACGTTGTTTTAAAGGCACAGTAAATAGACACTGTTATGTTATACAAGCTGTACACTGAGTGTCATTTCTTCAGTGTTGTCCCATGAAAAGATATAAAATTACAAAGATGTGTGGGCTGTACTCACTTTTGTGAGATGCTGTATCTCTCTCTCAGGTGGCTTGGTAAGCGCAAAGAGGTCGGAGGTCAATTAGAGCAGCCAGCGAATCATCTCTTCTTTATATGGAACACTAAAGGACACAAAATGCTATGACATCGACGAGGAGGCTGAGATTTTATGAGGAGGGAGGACGCAGAGTGTGAGAGTGATAGTGTGGTTGGGAAATCAATATTTCATCTCGCAGGGTTTTTACCAGAAGGTCCGCGCAGTAAATACCTCTGATGGCTGGCGCGCACACGCGGACACGCACCCACACAGGCTTGTGCTTTCATGATGGAATTGTGAAATAGGGGACGGTGAAGCGTATGGCTGTGTGTGCGTGTTCACTCATCAATAGCCTGATAATCGGCGAAAGATCTCGATGTGTGTGCTCATTAACCAAATGCATCTGAGCGTGTTTACATTAGTAGGTCTTAAAGGGGAAACAAAAAAAATCATTAGTCTTTTGTCACACTCTATAAGTTTTATGTGCGAGCGGTTCTATACTCGTTTTCAAAAAATAATCACAAACATACTTGAAGCTGGACAACATGAATTACAATCAGATTTAATGCGATGTTTTTGCCAGCATGTATTTTGTAGCAACTGCATTGTACTTTATTTTATTGACATAGGGGCCTATTCACTAAAGGTTTGCGTCACCTTTGCACCGCGCTAACCGTTAAAAAATGGAGCAATCCGGGCGCTCCTAATTCACTAAACACGCGTAGATGGGGAAATCCGTCACTAAGTGCGCTGCCAAACAGATTGCGTGACGGTGTGCCGGTGTTATTTACGCGTAAGTAAATTAGGTAATTTGCATACATTTGACGCAGAATATGCCCACCCCAATGCAAATGAGACTCGCGTCTAATTCACTGACGCCAGCGCAAACCTCGTTTGCGTGACGCAAATAACGTTTTTGGAAAGCATGTATTAACCTGCCGCAACCTCGATCTCTGGCAGTGCATTTCATTTGCCGCACAACATGCGCCGCTGATCACGGAGAGAGAGAGAGAGAGAGAGAGAGGGGGGGGACGGGGACATTTTTCTATTTTGGTTTAGGACACATAACGTAACTCAGGCTGATCGGCAATAGCGGAGAGGCATTTTACAATCATTCTTATGTGCCAGATGCATACTGTACACCCGCGCCAACCTCTGAAAATATATTTTTAAAATACGATCGCAACAATAATTAGCACTTTATGAATGAATGACGTTGTTGTCGTCCTCTCTGCTCTGTACAACTTAATGGCGCTATAAACGCTTACTCTCGGTCCAACCTCGCTTTCTGATAATGTCATCTTTCTGGCAACTGTTACTATAACAACCATGTTCTTGGCGCAAATCCATTGCCATGTGTGGTAAATCAGGTGCAAATTTGTTCCAAACTATCAGTTTTGTGGGCGTGTTTGCGCCGGTATATGATTAGAGCAATATCACACCTGTTTAAAACTATATACCCTACTTAAATGACATTCTGCTTTTCCACACCCCAACCCATTTTTTTTTTTTAAGTCCTTTCCTAATACACTGTACGGTGTCCTTGAGTGTCAAGAAAGGCACCTTTAAATATAATGTATTATTATTATTATTATTATTATTATTATTAGAGACAAAGGGGGCATATAACTTGAAATGTCGGGTATTGTGATTGACAGCATCTTTATGTAGATTGACTAATGACTAGAATTGCATGAATGGATCCCCCCCCCTCCCCCCTTTTATTCACATAATCTCTCACTTTTGTTCATTTTGCTGCAAGCTGCAAGTTCTTTGAGCACATTTGGTTCAGATTCATTGAGAGTGAAAGATTTGTTTTGATGATTTTCTTTTGCTTCCTGATAGTTTCCACAGCACTTTTGGAATCTGGTTTTGAAAACATGTATCTTATTTTGAGGCCAAGGGAGTCACTAAACATGCCATCCAAGCTGCAGCTCAGCATACAGACCATTAGCTAAGCTTTCTGCACATATGCGGAAGGAGCCACTAGGTCAGGCTGCACTCAAAGCTTCGGGAGTACACTTGCATCCAAGCAGCAAATCTCTGTTAGCGCTCAGGAAAGCGACCGTGTCGGCTACTGGAGGGATGCAAAATTGAGCTCGAGACCCGACAGCCGCCGGCCAGAAGCCTGATGTGCTTAATCATCACAGGAACAAACTAATCAGATGCAAGGTAGTACCCAGCTGGAACAACTAAAAAAAAAAAAAAAAAGAAAAGAAAAGAAAAAGTGATGAATTCCTTGTACAATAATTTGTATCTCACCATTGTCGTACTTTATACATCCATGAAAAAATAAACAATTCAGTGTAACATGAGCAGTTGTGCAGCCTTCCGTGGAAAACCATATGATAATCTGCATCGAAGATTAAAACGCTGCAATGGCCCTTAATCTTTCCCAACACGTAATGTACACACACATGCAGCCGAGTGGCACCGATCCCGTTTAGGCAACACAGACTTTAATTGAAAGCCTTGCACATATCTGAAATGCAACTGCCACACTACAGCTGCTATATTTGTAAGGATGCCAGCAGAATTTCATCTCGGATCAGAATGAGACATGAGCTCGCGTCTTACTGGAATATCGCCTTCTGTGCATCTCACAGCTTGCTTCTCAAATGAGAAGCAAGGCAAATTTCACATAGATGGCGAGTCAGCCTTGACGCACGCACGCACGCTGCTTTCTCGCAGTTTTTCTGACCTTTCCGCAACCTCCCGCACCAGTCTGCCTCCTGAGGGAGGGTCGCATCCTCCCGCAAGCGTCAACGCGCCATTAAGGCCGCCGCTTCACAAGTTGGTGCCTCCTGTCGTCACGAGGCTCCACAGATTAGACGATAGTGAAATTGAGTGTCAGGGTTAAATCGAGTTGTCGGCCGATTTGGCGCATTTGCGGCTGGGTGACGCCCGCCTGAGGCTGCCCAGATGAAGCGCTCTTAGTAACACTCGCCGTTATCGTCACATAAAACCTGAAACGTGCTAAAGGGAGTGGGCACAGTTTCACGTGTAGAAGAGGAGAGCGGACATGTCGTCTGCTGGCGTACCTTGTTCAACAGAACGCCAATGAGCGGCACGTGACACCCTGATGAGAGGCAAAGTTGCAGGGAAGGAAGCTCTAAATGGACTCAAATTTTCCCTGCAGCCATTCTTTCACACTCCTTGCTAAATTACACTCTCGTTAAAAACATAAAGTCAGTCCAGTGCAGAAAGCTCCAGGAAGGCTTTAGATGATTGAAAAATATATATTTTTTTTTAAATTGCCGGTACTGTGAGGAATGGTTCTTTTTTGAAAGGATTTCAGTTGTTGAAATTGCAGCTTCCTAAAATGTATAAGTGGCAATGACATCATGAGGCACAAACCTGTAACTATTATGGTTCAAGTCCTAAATGAGCTACTGCCTTGAGCGCAATGACTTCAGAAATGAGTAACAGTGAATAGATCGATGGCATTTTAGAAACCTTTTTTATATGGAGACCTGGGACAACCATTATATAGTATACAAGAACTATAATATTGTGTCTCTGTTATTCAAGCTACAAATCAATTGAGGTGACAGTAGCTCTTCTGTCTGCTTTACAACCGAAAGATTGTGGCTAGACAACAACAAAAGGCAACTAGTTATTGGAGAAATGCTAGTATGTTTTCTGACTATCCCGGCTAATTTGCACACCCCTTTCACTCTAACATTTAACCTGGCACACCTGCCTGTGTGTGAGCTGATTCTCTGTGTGGTGTACAACACAGAATATTGAAATTCCCCTTGAGGCATTATAATAGGCTAAGAGGCAGTGAGGCACTATGCAGAACTTTGTACATTGTACAAAATTTTGGCATTGAATAAATGCATAATTAGACTTTTTCCCTTTTATGGGCATTTGTTGGCTTTTTCAGTCACATATCGTGCGTGATATATTGCAAATTTTTTTTGACAATATATCAAAAATCGTGGATATTGTGTAGCATATTATCGATATCGTGAGCCAAATATTGTTACAGTATCGAATCGTGGTTTACCTTTATCGTCCCACCCCTAATATATCAGTACAAGGCCCTAATACGACGCTGTACAATTAAATACAAAAACCAGGGATGTTTAACACTACTTTTTTTTTTTCAGACCAAATCTCAACAATTGAGTTGTCACCGATACCAGATATTGATACCAGTGAAACTGCACTCTACATTAAAACAGTGACATAATTTTAAAGAAAGACTGCTATATCTCATTATAGCAGTGCTTCTCAATTATTTTTTGTTACACGGCACCCAAGGGGGAAGAAATCATTCCAAGCCCCCCGACAGTCCCCAGCGGCAACATTTATCTATAAAATTGCTGTGCAAGCAAAACGACAGCATAGCATGGAGAAATAACAAACAACACCAACATTAACAATAAGCACATTGGCCTTTACATGCTGAAAGTCCAGCTACCAGCTTGTTTGTGCTACCAAAGATATATAGCCTGGTTTGAGCTACATTTAATTTATTCACCTCCTGAATGTACAGTAAAGTAAAGGTCATACAGTAGAGGTCAGCTGGGGATCTACGATTGTTATCTAAAATGAATTTCTCTGGCATAATTACTTTCATTGATGAAATCAGTGAGAGCCCTTTCATGCCACGGGAGAGACCACCTAATGTATACATTGAAGGAATGGATTCCAGCTCATAAAATAAAAAATGTTATAAAAGTTTAATGGCATTATCCTGACAGCAGAAACAAGAAGTGTGAGTGTTGTCCACATTAATTATAAGAATTACGCTGATTTGAAGCGGGCAGAATGGACCATTGATTCCGGTCAGAGGATCAGGAGTCTGGAATGTCTTGAATGCTTTAATGGCAGCAGGTGAAATATTGTTTGTCCAATATAAATTGTATTTATATGTGTGTGGTCTAAAACAGAAAGAAATAAGATGCAGGAATTAAAATATGAGCCCAAATAGGAAACGAAAAGAGCTACATTACAAACAATGTAGGATGGGTAAGAGCTAATACGAGCTTCCGTGTAGGCCGTGAGCGGCACCGTTCGTTCTATTTTTAGCATCGAAGCTCCGCGGAGTTAACGAGGCAATTGAGCACCGTACAACGTAAACGAGCCAATTAAACACAGAAGTTACGTGAACTACAAACATAAATAACACACATTGAACTGCATATACAGCACATATGGATGTTATTTCTCACAACTATAGTACTTACTTATCGTCAGTAACGCACACTGAAATGGTGCAGCCGGAAGTAATGAAATGAACTAGTGTGCTACCTCAAAAGGAGACGTACGTGAAACGGAAACAAAACTTTGTTCCCCTCCAGTCTTTCTGACAGGGAGTAAAGAACATTCTTAAATGTTATCTCAACATTCGAGATGGCTGAAAGTTACTCATGGCTGTTAATAGTTTGTTCTGGTTGGGAACCAAGTGCAGTGTCATCTCGAAAGATGGCCGGATGCCGAACGCTGGTCCTGATGCCTCAAAGAAAGCTCTTCCATTGCAAAAAATGGCAGATGGAGAGAAATGCAGCCAGACAAGTCAACACGATATGACGCTAACAAGCATGTCGCTTTATGTTATTTTCAAGGCTGAGTAATTGCAGTTATGAGAGGTTTGACCTTATGGTTCCTCAATGCTTATTACAGTGAATGTTTAGCTGATGCTGTCCAAGAATAAGGAAGATATTAACTAGTGCTGTCAGTTAAAGTGTTAACTGTCAGGTGCAGGTAGAGGCGTGGACAAGGACCCAAGTGCAGGAAGCAGGGAAGTGAGGCAGGCTTACAGGTGTTAAGAACAAAAAGGGGATTTTATTTTCAAGGATATATAGTTTATATCCTTGAAAATAAATTAAAAAAATAAAATAAATTAAATAATTAAATTAAAAATAAACCGGTATTTTACCGTAGAAATAGCTTTCTTTTAATGTAAATTTCCAGGTAAAACAATTATTTTTTAAATGCCAAAACTTTTTTTTAACAGTACAATCTTGAATTAAGTACTTTTTTTATAATTGTAAATTTTCAGGTAAAAAAATTTTTTAAATGGCAAACCTTATTTTTTTACGGTAAATTCTTGTCTTGAGTACTTTTTATAATTGTAAATTTTCAGATAAATCTTTTTTTTTTTTTTATGCCAAAACTTATTTTCTACGGTAAAATCTTGATTTAAGTACTTTTTATAATTGTAAATTTTCAGGTAAAACATTTTTTTTTAAATGCCAAACTTTTTTTTTTTTTTCTTTTTTTTTTTACAGTAAAAATCTTGAATAATGTACTTTTATAATTGTAAAATCAACAGTGTCCAAACATTTTTTTACCTTAAAAGTAGAAAATGTTTTACCGTAATTTAACGGTACATTTTCGGCAACCACAGCTGCCGGAAATTTACCAAATCAGCATATATATATTTTTTAACAGTGTAGGAGGCAAAAAGGGAACTGATCAAAATACAAATAAACTCCAGGCAGATGAACAAGGGAAACTAGAGCAGAGCACAGGACAGGAGAACGGCAGTAATTCAGGGAGGGAAATAATAACAATGAACCAACAAGAACTGCACGGAAAACAGGTGACTAAATACACACACTAATTGACAATGACTAGACACAGCTGGACAAGACACAAGTGGCAGGGGAAGCTGATTGGTAGATACACTGGGAAGGGAAGACACACGCAGGTGGACAAGGTTAACAATAACGAGACCAGGGGAGACAAACCGTAAAGCAGAAACAGAAACATGACAAACTCAAAACTAGAACCCCAACAAAAGCAACAAAACCCGAACCAAACCAAATACAGGTGACAAAATCCAAACCATAACAGTTAACTAATTATTAAAAAATTATCGCATTAATCATGTATTAACATAACCTGGCAATAGCATATTCATCTGGTACCTCTCCATAGTAATTTGGTCGGGAAAAAGCAGGACATTTTGTACAATAATTCGAGCTTGATTGGACGATGTGACATTCTACACGTTTGTTTTAACCAATCACGGCTAAGGGTGAAAATTTCGTGTTCGTTCTCGTCGAAGGGGTGAAAAGCACAAACATCTTACCAAGCTAGAAATGCACGAAGCACCTCTCGCTGTTCAACATTCAACAAGGAAACGGTGAGTAATTCTGCGAGAACATAATTAATTGCAGCGTCCATTCGTCCATGTTAAGTTTGTTTGTTTGTTAGCTCCAGTGTCGGCGCTGGCTTCCTGGTTTCGTCACCGTTGCATATCCCGCCCCCAAATACAATGTCGCTCTGTGATTGGTCCGAGCCACCAGTGGTTCAGGAACGGCGGAAATCAACGGGAGCGGTACAAGATATATTCTCCGGAGTTTGTAAACTCACAAATACCGCGAGAATTCATCTTGCGGGAGCAAGGTTTCGTATTAACGCAGATCATTAATTTTGTCCACAGATGATCTTTTAGCTGACCTTGGATCATGGTTACATTTGATTAAAGGTAGCATAGGTTGTGTTTGCACAATAAACATAACTACGTGCATTAAAGTAAAGCATTTAATAAATGTTTGCGTATGACATTCAGAATATTTGTTCATGTCAAACTATTGGAGTCATTTTTTTACATGTAAATTGTGCAATGGAGGATGAGCGTGTGCAGTGGATAAAAAATACTAAAGACGTCCTCATAACATTAAATTTAGAAAAAAAAAATGACATGTAAAAAACACTTTTCTGATGAATTAATTCCCCTGTTGAGGAGTGGGCCATTGAATTTTGTTTCAGATCTGGACAAATATTCCAATATGTGTAAGAGACGACACCAGGTGAAATACTGTATGCAGTTTAATTTGCATTTAAAACAACCCTGCAGTGTTTTGTGTCTGTTCTGCACAGTGAGATGGCCAAGCAGGCGAAATTGACTGGAATGGAGGTTGAGCAGGTTTTAATTGGAAATATGTCGCAAGTAGCTGGCAAGTGAAATGATTTTGTGCGGAAAGAATTGTTGACAAAATGTGATTTTCTGCCGCTGCTGGAAAAACTGATGAGCGAAGAGTTCTTCTCTGTGTGTTGCCTAATTACTCATCTGAGTGTCATGTAAATGTGCCGCCGCCAAACGCATACATAGAAACATGCATACAAGCAATCCAAATGAAGAGAGACTATATTTTTAGTAAGAGCACTGACACAGATGTATAAATGAGAATTCTCATAGCTTCAGTGGGCTTTTCTAGTTCTGTAATTGGAACTGGCTTAGAATTTGTAACATTGCCATGTTTGTGCAGGTGTTTAGTGAGCTAATTAGCCATAAACAAGCAACTCATTATGACCGTCTGATACCGTTATGTTGTTGTTTTCACAATCAAGACTTTTATATAGCACTTGATTTCATTTGAAAGCAATACTTGGTTCCTCATTCGAGAATAGAGATCCCGGCGTTGACGTCACATGTCCCAAAATGGCCGTTAGCGCAGCTATTTTGGCATGATAGAAAACGCATCTGCCACTTTAAGTAAATGGCAAACGCCACATTTTAACAATGATTGACAGCTTTTGTGGATCAGCCGCTACAATGAGAAGAGGCAAAAAATAAAAATAAATAAATAGATTAGCATGCTCCAGGCTACCAAAAGAAGAATCAATACGGAGCACTTTGTACTTGGCTGAATTAGCAGATGCTAACTGTTAGCACACACAAAATGGGAGGGGACTAATCTGTTTCGTTCATTTGTGTTGCTACGGTTTAATAAGATATTACACGCGGACCCGTCGCCATGGGCGGGCCTTGGGGGTCCGTGCCCGCCCTGTCAGTCAGCCGTGCCCGCCCTAGCAAGATGACTCACCAACTATTCGTCCTATCAGTCACGTAAACTTGCGCCTTCTGTTTTAAGTAAAGCATGGCGTGCCAGCCAACCACATACCTCCTTTCAAGTTTGGCTGTGATTGACAACTAAGCGAGCCAATGACAATCAGGATCAGGAGGGATGGGGTGGGGTGGGGGGAGACGCGCGCTCTGCAGACGTGCCTTAGCCAAATCTACTTCCGGGTAGATAGTGCGCATTTGCCGG
Source organism: Festucalex cinctus (assembly GCF_051991245.1). Lineage (NCBI taxonomy): Eukaryota > Metazoa > Chordata > Actinopteri > Syngnathiformes > Syngnathidae > Festucalex > Festucalex cinctus. Next base: position 6,386,098 of record NC_135412.1, read on the forward strand.
CTGGCGCTGGGACAAAGACTGAGCAGTGAACACGTCGTGCCGCTTTAATGGAAGCCACCAAATGCCAAACCTCGATCCAGGATGACAGTTGACATCAATGGGAATCCTGAGTCCACTGGTTACGTTTACAAGTGAGTGTCAAACTTTTAGTTGAATTAGTCAAGCCACACAGCACGGATGAATTGAAGCAATACACAATATGCTGTTAACAGACCCAAGCAGTCACACATACACAACAACAACTATGGAGCAAAAAATTATTTATCACTAAAGCAGTTGCAGTACAATGTGAGTTGAATTCTCTTTTTTATTGCCAAGTTTGTTCATGTTGATGACTGTCACTAAGTTCTAATAAAAAAAAAACAGCACTTTACACATCCTTTTGGATTGATATTCTGCTTAGTTTTTCACTGAACCCATATGTTGTTTCTGTATGTCATCGACATAACTCAACCTTATTTCTAAATCACTTTAAAACAGCCATTGCTGCATACAAAGTGCTGTGCATGGAATAGAAATTAGTCTTTTAGTAGACACAAGTGAAATAAAATAACACAAAATCAAATTAATTAGAGTAAATATAAGTAGATAAGTATACACGCCAATAAAATACTACAAAAAAAAAAAATCTGTACAAGTATAGAAATAAAATAACACAAAATACAGAAGGCACCATAAAAAAGTAAAATGATGTGAAGTCTCATGCTGAGTCAAAGCTCAAAGAATAGAGATGTCTGGCAAAAATGAAAGGAAATTTTGTCCATATCGTACAGCCCTAATCCAACATGCAAATGAAGGCAACTGCTAGCCAATTCCAGATAGAAGGGGCTGGGTCACAGAGTCATTCATTCGGACATAGTTGTTTACAGAAGTGAAGAGTGGATTTGTTTCAAATGAACTTTTGAGTTGAATAAATGCAAAATGAACTACACATTTTTTTTTTCAGTTTGTCTTTTAGATTTCAGAACGAACTGCCGCTTTTAAGTGACAGAAAATATTTATGAACACTTTTGCAGTTGTCACAATGCCGCTGTTCAACCTGATGAACATTGGATTTAGGTTGATAAAGTGTGCCCCCCCAAAAAAAGGTAATGCCCCCCCTACAATTTCTTTCTGGTGACGGGTCTGATTACACGGTTGACTTTAATGACTGACCAACACCATAAAGAAGACTTTGTACAGTATAAATGACGGTAACCGGTAACTTTAGCAGCTAAGTTGCTAACGTACCTAAATAACACAGCAACACTTGCGTCCAACTGCTAACTTCGATGGTATTTTGACCACACATAAAGGGGAAATAAATCCGGATACTGGGGGCGTGTTCAGAGAAAGTCACGTGACGACAGGAGTTTACACGACGTTAGCTTAGCTACGGCAGCCCCGTTTACTCCATCTTCCAGTTTTCTCACAGCATATGATCATGGTGTCCGTGGCTGGCTGGCAGCAAAATCTCAGACAACAATTTGTTGTGTTCCACTGGCCAGACATCCACAGAAATGACAGCATGTCACGTCTGTCCATGTTCCCTGTGTTGTGTCACGTCCATCCCCGTTTTGTCCACGGTGACCTGAAATGTGGATGTAAACATAGCCTTACGGCTGAAGAGGAAAAAGGAAGTCAAAACACGATGGAGTCACTGTACTCTGCTTCTCTCTCTCTCTCCATAAGAATCATTCAACCGTCAGAAAAACTTGCAGGCATATTCCCGTTAAACGTCTACTTACATGACGAGCAACATTTCCACTACTCAACTGTCATCTTAAATACTTTCATCCTCAAGCCCACTCACGTCAGTTTCTTTTATATCTGACAGTATACGCATATCTTTTGCTCCAACAACAATTCAACAGTAGATCTAAAATTGTAACACTGAAACTAAAAAGCATTTTGAGCGCAGATATTCTGACAATTGGTGAAGAAGTCCAATGCATGCCTGCAAGCTGTCGCGAATTGGGCTTCGGCCCTAACTTTACTTTTAATCTCCACCTTAAAAAGAAAAATGAGGGTGTGTGTGTGTGGGGGGGTATATTCAAAGCAAAACATCTCAAAATAGATGAAAGTCCTCTAGGAAGGGGATTTTGTTAAAGATGCACATGTGAGATCAAAAAAGCAGATGGCTTGATGAATGCTGTCTTATCTCTTGACTGTGGGGCACAGAACAATGAGCATTTGAGTCCACAAGTCCTTTTCTGTTGACTCTTTCGGGGGTTCGACTCCAGGATGGTGCAAAATTGACCTGCAGGCTGCCATCTTTGAAGAACAAGGGGTGAAAATTGGATTCCTCTGCTGGGCAGAGCGGTTGGGTTTTGCCTGTCAAGATCCATTCAAGGTTGCAGCGTGAGTGAACACGACCAAGTACATCTAACTGGGGCCTCCACTGAAGGTCAACTCAAATGCAAGCGCATGCTCACTTGCAATTGGGGTTTTGATTGAACCAAAACCTAAAGGTCGTCATTGATCAGCAGCTGAGAGTCTCGGGCTCCGCTCGTTCCTGTGATACTTTGATTGGGCCAATCGCTACTAAGCCACCAATTAGGACATGCATTGCACATTTGATGAGGTCTCCAATCCGTTTCCACTCCAGGAGCGGGATGAGGAAAGAATCTATGCTACTTCATCTCTGCCTGACAGTCATGAAGTCGTCGTGCCTCGACATCTGCTCAGTAAGGTGAAGTGGATGACTTTGTTACGTGAAACAACGAGATGCATCGAGAATCACGCCAAGCCCTCTTGGGCTCTGGAGATGCACAGAGGAACCGAGGTAATAATCCGACAAACACACACTTCTCGGTTTGTCTTAAATAGATAGTGAATTGATCGGATTGGCTGGGGCTAGACATGTGGGTCACAGTACTGACATGGAATTATCTGATTGGCTGTTGACCAGAAAAAGAGAATAAAGATTCTTGACATCACATAGCTCATGACATCACATAGCTTAAAACCAGTTGAAACTAGATGCCGATTAAATCAGTTCAAAACAGACACTTGACCTCACGGTCATGACCCAAACTTAACCCTGGCGTGACCCAGTCATGACAGACACACCTGTCGATTAATTAGGGCATGGAATCTATTACAGCGACAGTGGTGGGTTAGGACCTACAAGATAGATACACTCACAGAAATATTTAAGCCTAACTTGAAATTATACGTGATTTTTTTTTTTACATGACAAATTCCCATTTACTTTTTTTTTATATATTTTTTTTTTTATAAAGATTAACTTTAACACAAACCTACCAAATAAACCTTATATGATAAATATTCATTAGTCGAATAAATCCTATTTTTGTAATGCATAATCCTAAATTGTGTGTATTTTGTATTAATAAAGTATAATTACTCAAAATTAATAATAATGGGAGTATTTATTTAAAATACATAAAGTATATTGTTTGAATTGCATAATACTCAGGTTACGTACATGCACATTGAATAGCATTTTTTTTTTTTTCATTTTTATGTTTTTGGAATGAAACTGAATGCAGACATCCAAAAAACATTAAAAAAAAAAAACAACAACAAAAAAACAAACGCAATTATACTTTATTAATACTAAATACATAAACCTGAGAATTATGCATTTAAAATTAATAGGCTTTATTAGACTAATTAATATGTATCATAAGGTTTATTTGTTAGGTTTTATTATGTAAAAAAAACATAAATCTTAAGTACTTGTTGGCTAGTCTGTGAGTGAAGGTTGTGTACATTTATTTGTATTTGGTACACTTGTGTGCCATCGTGATGTCTCAAGCATCCCACTTGCCTCTGTGATGTTGTCATAGGAGTGCGAAAGAGGATTCCAGCACAACCAGTGAGTGCTCTGGTGAACTTTATGCTTATGACAGGGTCAAAGGCATTGCTGGAAAATAGTAGTGCCACACACAATATTGACACTTTGGGAACAATTTGATCATTTCTCAACAAATAACGTCTTTTATTGCCAGCAGTTTAGACATTTATGACTGTGTGTTGACTTATATTGAAGGGACAGTAAATGTACACTGTTTACAAGCTGTACACTGACTGCTTTACACTATAGCAAAGTGTCATGTCTTCGGCGATGTGCCATAAATATATACAAGTACAATAAAATGTTGGCAAAAATGTGAGGATGTGTACTCATTTTTGTGAGAATATTAAAATAAAACCAACAGCAACAAAGTTTCTACATAGAGTAGGATATTTTTCACCATGACGTCACAGGTTCTGTAGGCTGACATAAGCCAAACTTTTCTGAATGCACAACTAGTTAACAAACCTTTATTTGGACAAGGCAGACAATTAACAGAACAGGTTAATAAATGGTTTACAGGAATTATTTGTCTTTTGGTCACTGATGGTGTTTTATTTTTTATTTATTTATTCATTTTAGTTCATTTTTTTCTTGATTTTTTTTTTTTTTTTTTTTTTTTTTAATTTTAATTTAGAGCTCATTTTAAGGTTCTTCTATTTGTCTCCAAATCTCGAGATGGTCTCGCCCCACCTGACCTCACTGAGTTCCTCCACCCCTACGCACATGCCGGTCAGCGGACCAGACACGACTGGAGGTCCCACGGACTTAGCGTCAGCTCAGAGGGGATTTAGCGTTTCCAGATGCCGGCCCCTCGCTTTGGAAGAACTTCCATTAAATATTAGGCAATCTCCCTTTCTATCTGCTTTTAAAAAACAGTCTTCAAACCTACCTTGTCGGTTTTTGACTCAGCTTGAGACATAGCCTGGTTTCGGTGCTTTGTGGTTGTCTGCTGTATTTTGTGTTATGAATTTAATGTTTCTTTTTTATTTGTTTATTCACTTACCATCTTGTTGTGTTATTTTATGATTAATTTGATTCATTCTTTTATTTAACTACTTATGATATTTATAAATTAATTTTGTGTTATTTTGTTTTACCTGACTACTGCATGACTGATTTTCATTCCTTGTACAGCACTTTGTATGCAGCGATGATTTGTTTTAAAGTGCTTGGTACATAAAGTTGCGTTGAGTATCAGATTTAAATATGTAGTATAAAATATTTATAATAGCTGTTTCGCAATAGTCTTGAGTTTTGATTTTGACTTTTGTGGTCTGCACAATTTATTACAGTATAAACCCCGCCCCACCACACACACACCCCACACCCCTTCTCTCTCTCTCTCTCTCGCTCTCTCTCGCTCTCTCTCTCTCTCTCTCTCTCTCTCTCTCTCTCTCTCTCTCTCTCTCTCTCTCTCTTCTCTCTCTCTCTCTCTCTCGTCAAGCTTTATGTGGTCACCTGTGTTTGCCTGCCCTCCCTCGTGGGTCAACCAATCAGTGCCCTCAGGAGGTTTCGTCATGTCTCGTGTTGGTGTAATGCTGCATTCGAGGATGATCGGAAGTCGGAAACATCTGAGTTGAAACTTCCCAGTTCCGACCTCAAAGCGTTCGAGGTGAAAGTTAAACAATCAAAATGTCGGATAGTGATAAATTGTTTTTTATTTTGGTCCTCAAAACACATTTTGACCTCCAGAAAACTTATCTTTTTGCAATTTTGCTTCATTTATTGTTTTAATCTTATTTCATAAGCATTCCATAGTTTACCGTATAATTTCATGCAGGGATATAGCGGCAATACTGTCACGTACGTTGCGTTACATGAAGTTATGGTGAATATGAATGAAGAAAGCTATCTAGTTTTACTCGAGTGAATTGTGTTTTGCCATTCAGAGTGACGTCACATTGTAGTCCACGGGTGAAGTCGGGGCCCTTGGTTTTTTTCCGACTTCGCTAGTGGGTGTTCCCGGACGCACTTCCTGGTTTGAACTCGGATATTTCCGACTTCCGACCATTTTCGAATGCGGCATTAAGTGCAGTCGTTCTTAGTAGGCGTTCCAAATGTTTTTTTTTTTTCTTTATTGCTTTCTAGTGAAGCCTGAAGGAAAAATTTCAAACTGTACATAGTTCCCTCAACCACTTCCAGCCAGCTGAAGACCACCACCGTACTTCACTGTAGCAATGGTGTTCTTTTGGTAATGAGCAGTGTTTTGCTTGTGCTATCCATACCTTTAACGATTGACAAACAAGTTCAACCTTGCGTTTATCAGACTGTAACACATTTTCCCACGTGCTTGGGAGATTTTATTAAAGTCAGTTTAATCCTACCTGTTTAAAATCACTCATCTTTCTTAACTTCAAGCCATAATGTCCTATTTGACGCACCATTGGTTGGATCAAGGAGAATCTTTGGAATGCTGTGATTGACGTCACAGTTCAATGTTTTTTTTTGTTTTTTTGTTTTTTTGGGCAAAGCCTTTGGTTTGGTTGCCTTTTGTTGTTCTGAGTAGGCGTGTAAAAGCAGCGGCGGTTACAGCTTCATCCTTGTCGTGTTGTTAAAGCTACACGGAGAAGTGACATGAACAACACCATCCGCGCAGTGCTGACACTTGAACTCAATTTACTGAAGAAATGTAGTTTTTGTGGCACAATTTCAGCCAATCTGCTGCCTTGCGGTAAAGACAACATGGGGTCCAGATTTTGTCATAACACAAAACAGAATCCAGAAAAGAGATGCAGGGCTGCTCTCCATAATGCTTGACTGTACTTATTTTGTTGGAGGAAGGAAGCGTGTATGTTCTTTCTGTGCTTGTGTTAGGTTATCTCCGGATACACCAGCATCCACAGAAAGTCCAAAAATGTAATTAATTTAAGACTGTCAATTATTTACAGGTTTCAATGGTTGTCTGTCTCTGTCGGTCCTGTGCCTGACAGGTGATCAGTCCAGGGTTAACCCCATGTCTCAGCTGGGATAGACTCCAGCTTCCCTGCGACACGGAACAGAATAAGTGGCATAGAAAATAGATGGATGGTTGTATTCAAGAAAGATTAGTGTTATTTGGGATAAGTGAGGATTGGTTGCATACCTGTTTTCAATCAGGATGGGAAAACGAATGGTGGCAGATTACAGCAACACATGCTGTGGTATGTGCTGATTCAATTGATAAAATGCACATTCCACTATTGAGGGTGACAGCAAAAATAGCCATAAAATATTGACTATTACTAGATGCTTGCAGCGGTGTGAATTAATTATACCGACCGACTATTATTGTTCCTCTCTTTTGCTTATATCTGTCATGACACAATTCTATGACATTGCTGTGGTTTTCATGAAATATGCACGTCGACTTTCTTGTCTTTGAACACGTACAATATGTCAGGTGCAGCCGAGTCAAGATATGGCTGCATGATTGTTAATAATATCACAGGTTTCTCAAGTGAGTTTTACTTCATAGCTTCCACCGTCAATTGAGTGAAGTGAATCTCTGCCAAAGGGTTTAGCGCGTGGATGTAAGCAAATGGCAAAGGAATTTATGCCGATGCTTACTGTTCTTTGGGGTCTCTAATTGAGTTGGAGTTCCCTCTAGGGGTGAGAATAGGTACTTAATGGAACACCCAGCCCTTTCATGCAGAAATAACCTGTGTTGTTGCAAGAATAGAGACGTTATTTAAACTCAAACTCAAGACAAAAGTATATTTGTATTTATTGTTGGAAAAGTGTGCAAAAAGTGTATGTGTTTTCGTCACAGTCTTGTGATGATCACTGGGTCTTCAAGCAACAGCGCTTTGCTCGTCCCACTATGAGTTAAAATGTTATGGCTGAAATTGGTATACTATCAATTAAATATTTAAATGTCATACTGTTTTGTGTTTGCCACATATTTGTATGTTTCTCTGCAACAACAACAACAACAACATTATGTTGCGTGTTTCAGCCCTCTAGAAGAACGAGGAGGATTTAAAAGTCATTGACTTCATTTGCGTTATCAATGTTTGGTTTATCCAAAAGAGACACAATATGCCTATTGGCCATTCCTGGAAGTATCTGTAAAATTGAATGCCTGCACTTTTAACATCCAGGCTATTTATAGTCCAGGAAGAAATCCCGTTGCGTTCAAAGGATGTCTTTGTGGCTTGGACATGAAATAAATCATGTTAGAAGAGTCACCAGCTGCTCTACCTGTGGAAGGTTGTCACTGGAAACCAGAAAGGAAATCTTTCTTGATCATCTCCGGGGTTAGTGTCACTTCACACCTGCATGCGGACAAATATACACTTATGGTCAATATATTGGCTGTAGCGAGCAGACATTCGTACATGAAGATAAAAAGGCAAAAATAAGGCATCAGACTGCAATCCATCACTAGCGAGGTACCTTTTGTCTGTACATCCCGAGAGATAATCAGGAGGCTGGGCGAAGGCAGCAGGCGATGTGACAGGAAAGATGTCTTTGTTATAGTCAGCAGAACTGGAGGACATACACAAAAAAACACACGCTGATTGATGCAGCAGAGCTGGACCATACGTGACAGAAGAGAGGACATTTCCACTCGGCCTCACTCAGATGAAAGGACTTCCAACAGCTGCGTTTGAACAGCAAAGATAAAACTACAATTGCCTGAAAGCACTTTGAGTGAGGGATGGCTAAACTCAATAAAAGTGTTATACTTGATGCCTCTTCACATGCATTTCCACTAAGCAGGAAAGTTCAGTTAAGTGAGGCATTTTTTGAATTTCTATTATGGAAAAACTGTTAAAATAATAATAATAAGTGATCTGTATAATGTAACATGTTTGTATCATGAGAGGACATGTGCCATAAATTGTGGTGGTCAGAGTCACCACATTATTCAAAGACTGATAATAAAAATAAAATATTCCTAATACAATGAACATATTTCCGGATAAATGTATACCTACATGAAGTAAGCAGGATAAAAGTATATATAAAATAAATCAGCGGTGTCCAAACTACGGCCCGGGGGCCATTTGCGGCCCGCCATCCATTTTTTAGTGGCCCGCGACATATGCTAAAAATGGCATTTGACTCAGTTAAAAAAAAAACACACAGGTGTTATTAAAGATTATTTTAGTTAACTAAAATTAACGAAAAAAAACTAAAATTCAAAACTACAATTTTGTTAACGAAATAAAATAAAAACCAAGATGCTTTTTTAAAAAAAGGAAAATTAACAAACTACATTTTATGTTTACAAAACTAACTTAAAAAAAATAAAACTAACTATAATTATAGCAAAAATGTCCTTCGTTTTAGTCTTTGGTAATTAATTTACCTTTTAATGAGCCTTTGGGGATGATTTTAAATGTGATTTTTAGTAGATTTATTTTGATATAAACCGGAATAATGACGTTGCAACCATGGTGTTTTTTAAATATTGTGCACAAGTAATACATGTTTAAAAAAAAAAAAAAAAAAAAACTAATACTGAAACTAACTAAACTAAAACTAAGCATTTATTAAAGAACTAAAACTAAAAATAAAAACTAACAGAGCCACACTGAAAACTAATTAAAACTAACTAAATTTAAAAAAACAAAACTCAAAACAAAATAAAAACTAAAATGAAAAATTCCAAAACTACAATAACCCTATTGCCATATTACAAATAAATTTGTTTATATACTGTACCATTTTTATAAATATGCAAAAGGACAAATAAATTATTTGTACAATTTTTAGGACTAAACACAATTTCTCTTCATAACATTATGTGGCCCTTGCGTCCTCCTTATTTTCTGTACGTGGCCCTCAAATGAAAAAGTTTGGACACCCCTGTAATAAATGATGAGTAAAGGTCATGAAATCATGACACACTTCTGGTCTGGGGTGCACACGTTTTACCCATTGACTCTCATTAAAAGATTGACATGTGCAGTAGCTCATAGCGATCGATAAGGCCAAGATGGGGCACGACATCCAAGGTGACCTACGTCACATCTAGGGGTGTGCTCAAAAAATCCAAACGGCAATTTCTCATTGCAGGCCTCAATAAAATACACATATTGATACAGAGGCATCAGAATCGATATTACACATTCAATTGTAAATAGGCATTTATGATGCTGAGGGTTGTGAATGAGAAGCCTCTTTGAAGTTAATTGGCTTCAATTGTTGTTGTTGTTGTTGTTTTTACTTGAGTGCACGTGTACGCAGGATGAGGAGGGAAGAAAGGATTGGCGTCAGAATACAAGACATGCGTATGGAGGACCAAAACTGCCAAAATTCAAATTAAATAAATGAATAAATAAATTGCTAAATAAATAAATAAATGACTAAAAGTGAAAATAAAAATGGATATAAAAAATATAATTAAAAAAATAAATACAAATGTATTTACTGGTATTTATGTACACATATATATATTTTGTAGTGTGAGTGGTTGTTCGTTTTTTGTTTTTTTTTTAAACAATCCCTAATTACCAGGTAACAGCTTATACAATGTGACGACTTTTCGAACCCCCACCCCCTTCAAAAAAACAAAAACAAAAAACTGTTAATTTGGAGACATTACGGCCGTAGAATGATGTTATCACTTGTTAATGTTACTGATGCTGGTATTATCCAATCCCGCTGGAGGCTCGGTTACCTACCCGTGCAGGATGTTGCTGGTTAGAGTAGCCTGTCTGGACACACATGTTGCGGTAACCAAATCAAAATTGTCCCACGTCTTCAACCCTGTGATCGCTCCCTATTACAGAGAAAGGAAGCTTATCAGTGATATATTTGAGATGGTTTCACTTAAAAAATACAAACAAAAAATATATATATAGGCAATTAAGTTACCTTTGGGCCCTGAGTCTGCATTTGTACGGTTTGTGACACCATCCCACTTGTGTGGCCCTCAGGTGATGAATAACTACACACAGAGTGCAAAGATTACACCGTATAGTAATGTCATCAATAATCAGGTCCATATCCTGGAAGATTGATGGAATCATTTACCGAGGCAATGGACAGAGGTGAAAGTCCACATCGCTTTCGAGGTATTTGGGGGTTGGCTTGTAGGCCTGGAGACCAGGAGCTGGGTTCTGCAGCACACAGGAAAAATATGCCAAAACCCATGTACTCAGCAACACTGCTAATAATAACCATCCATTAATTATCAATGAATTAAAAGAAAAAAAAATCCCTTACGAAGATTCTGAGTGGGTGTGCGTGAATGGGTCGAAGGAGAGTGCTTGGGAGAGCAAAGTTCAGATCACTTGCATCTTGCTCGTCCTCCTCCTCTGGTATGGGTGACTGGGAACCAGCCTCCTGGGGGAGAAAAAAAAATAAGAAACAATACATAGTAAATACAACAATCATGGATGACAGTTGCTGATCATTGTGCTGTAACTTTACCGGATCTCCAGTGCGAAGTGGCCGTGCTAAGGTAGTGGGAACGAAGGCATTGAAGGCTTCCCAGGCTGACACGGGCTGGTAGCCCATCAGCTTGTAGTACTGAGGAACCTAAATGGCAGACAATAATATAAAATAGAGTAACAAATACATGAGTAACAACACACAATGAGTTGCCATGGAGACGTGAGGGATGCTTCGATGCTGCACCGACTTGGAGCTTGAAGGTGGGAACATGTGTTGTCACCCTCACATCAACAGCGTCCACAGGCAAAGCAGAAAAGTCAAGAGCCTGCAAACCAAAAGCAGACGCCATTTGCACAAATAAGAAGCAAAGCACTTTCCTCTCTCTGCAGGGCTCATCTGTAGCGGTTCAGTGAATGTGGAGAGCAAATGTTCATTTCTCTTTTTTTTCTTTGTTTTGTAGGCCTATTTGCCACCTATAAAGGTTAAAGAACAAGAATTAGCCGGGTTCCTCGTCACAAACATGTAGGGACATTTTGTGAGCGACCTATATATAAAATTAGGGATGGGCGAGTACCGATACCAGTATCGGTATCGGGCCGATACCAGCCTTTTTTCAAGTACTCGTGACGCAGACGAGTACAAGCGACCGATGGCAGAGGGGGAAGACGTTAAGTGAGTCCTCCTTGCCTGTAGCTGGCGCTAGCTTGCAGCAGTTTTTCACCAAAACTTCACCGGTTTGGAAATACTTCAAAATTGTGAATCTTAAACTAAAAGAGCATTTTTGTGTTTTATTTTGAGCGTTAAGATTATTGAAGAGTGACTGTGCTGTTTTTTTTTGTTTTTGTTTTTTTTGTCAAGATTAAAGGAAACATATTTGTTTAAAAATATCTTTTAGTGATTTTTTTTAATTTGTCAAAATGTACTACTGGTATCGGCAGTTGGTATCCGTATCGGTGAGTACTGAGGGTCTGAGTATCGGTATCGGTCTGAAAAAAAGTGGTATCGAACATCCCTATATAAAATGTCGACCTTCAGATAAAACCTGGAAATGATCTTTTTGTGTTTGACCCACAGTTTTGCATAATACATGGTTTTCAAGAATATTTGGGTCAAGAAATTTATAAAGGATGTACATTTTTTCAGTTGTCCTATTAATGACCTTCAAATTCGAAATGGATGTCAATTGTTGGCTCTTTAAATGTGAATTTTTCCAAAATTAATAACAGTTCCAACTGAAATTTCTGCTCATACTGAGTTCAGTTAGGCCTATGGAGAGCAACATTAAAGCAAAAGTATGCTAGACACAAGTCTTCTCAAAGGTCAAAACAATCAGTTTGTGGTTGACGAGACGGAAACGATGATGAACTGATCAATTGGTCCAATCATTTTGTCATGAATTGGAAAATAATGTAACCCTCAATAGCATAAAATAACTCTATCGTTGTCTTCTTCAGTGATTCAACAAAGCATACGTCAGTCAGACGTACATCTAAGTTACCGGTATGTGTGAACGCACTCTTCCCTCTAATATTGATTTCCACACACTCCCATTAGTATCGTAAAATTCTTTGCCGCTTTGAAACACTTGGCTCGAGGAAGGCTCCTCAACATTATTCACTTGTCCAATAAAGGTGCGCTCATCACATTTATTTGGACAAGAGAAGTTAGGTCATTTTATTGTTTGCGTTAGGATTGGCTGCCTACCGTCATAATCCAGCTGCTTGACAAGGAGAAATGTGTAACGTAGAAACATATCTAATTGGTCTTTATTGAGCATTAACTTCATAATCAGCAGTTCTGACAAGTTAATGAGCTAATTAGATATCTACATGAATGAAGCTATTGAGACTAAGCTTGCAGTACTGCTAGTTTCAAATCCTATAGGTCTGCAGCTATTGGTACTTTAAAGGAGTTCCCCCACCCTCCACACTCATTTTTTTAGGTTATGTGAATGCAGCATGAAAAACAGGACACTAGCGTGACTGTGTCCGCAAATGTTGCAAGCCTCGTGAATCATCTGATAAACTCAAGCAAAAGGGAAACGTGACAGTTTACAATCCAAGGCCAAATACCGGTCAGGGCTTGAACAAATTTGGTCATGTTTACATGTTCACCACCATCATTTCAAGGCAGGTGGGCCAAGGAATCACTACATACATCAGTCATGTTATACCTCAAGCTCATCTTCAGACAAGCTTGAAAAAGTCACATTGTTCAGTGTTTCAAGTTCTGAAATGTCAGATCGGAAAGCTCTGTGAGACTAAGTAAGAGGGATTATCACCAAAGCGCCTGAGTTCAACTGTGAGTGGGCCTCTCCATGACAAGACAAGTGCGTAAAGTACATGCAGGGGCGGAGTTACTTTCCGCCCACCCGACTGGATGACCCCAAACGTGATTCTGTGGCGCAGATAATTAGCTCTGCCATACTGCCACATACTTGTGGTATACTTCCACACTGTCACATTACTAGGGCTGGGTATTGCCGCCAGTATCACGATACGATACGTATCGTATCACGATACAGGGGTCACGATACGATACGTATCACGATACATTTGTATCCCAATACTTGATTTTCAAGGCGATACGTATAACGACATATTACATTAATTTACTAGCATTTTATAATAACAGTTATATGTATACCTAAAGGATATGTTTGTTATTCTGACTGACAAAAGTGTTTTTGTTTGCAGCTCTTTCTGGTTTACCACCAAGCGCCATGCCTGGTTTAAATGTGTACGCACTGCAGAGCAAGGAGCAGTTTTCACAGACACACGGGGAAAATGTATTAATATGCATGAGCCGATATGAGCAAAAATATCAAAGTATTAAAATTAAAGCTCTAAAATGGGCTTATTTGAAATATTTAGGCAAATAAAAACAGCATTTTTTTTAATGTAACACATTCTATCTCGTTTTTAAACAAAATATATGAAACTTGGCACATTAAGACACGTGCCATGTTAAGTTTATAAGTAAATAAATGTTGATATTCTTCCTCTGCTTTCCTTTTTCTTAGCAAGGCACAATGTCCAATCACTGGTGAGCTATTTTTGCATTAATTGAAGGCAATTAATTTCAAAGACGCTGCTGTTTTTTATTTATTTAGGTACAATGCAAGCTGCAAAGGCAAACATTAACTGCCTATTTAAAGTTAACGAGCAATATCGATTCTAAAGCCTCCGTATCGATACATGTATTGTAATGACGCCCGCAACGATATATTGCCGTATCGATTTTTTGAGCACACCCTTACACATTACACTAATGTGTTTTGATACTCTGCCACCATACCACCATATAAAATGTAAAACACCTCAGCAGATTTATGTAATGCCACTCCAAATTAATTTGCATTTCCAGTACCAAAAAGTACTAACCAGCGGATCAGCTTCATCTGAGAAAAGTGGGAAGGAAGATGGAAAGATTCTTTCTGGGGAGATCTTCATAACACACGCCTCCTCCTCTTCGACTGAGACAAACATAAAACGACAGAAATGAACTTCTACGGACACGGAGGGTCACATTCGCATCATGGACCAATGCATGCAGTGCCTCAAATAGCTGTTTTGGGGGTATGGACATTTGCTTCAAGGGAGCGCTCAAGGGTGATAAAGACCTTTATTGGCCGAGAGCAAGCCTGCCGCAGCGTCTGGTAGATTCCTCCACAAGGCCAGGGTCCGCTTCATGCGACATTGCATCACAACCTGTGAGGGGAGCACAGCATCAGGCAACATTTAACGTGTTGGGGGGTTCCTTATAGTGAAAACTACATTAGGAAAAGAACATTTATTTTAAACCTCTTTTTTTTTTCATTGTTCTAAAAGTACATCCATAAGAGATTATCACTCTAATTATGAAGGACTGCGCACAAAGTACAGATTTTAATTAAACTACGTGAATGGTGGGGCTCGGCACAAGAAAGCACCATTTTGCTGAAGAGGCACATAGAGGTTATCTTGACATTAATAATTTGAACATTTTTTTTAAATTAATTTCTCCATGATATTAATGCATTTTAATGATTGTCTTATATGTAGGAGCTGGCCATCTTTGAAAATTGCATGTGCCGTTACCATTATTATTACAGGTGTTGATTGATTGAATTTTTAATTTTCATTTTATTATTATTATTGTTATTATTAATTCAATCTCTGGTGTAATAACCTTATTTATTGATTGATTGTAGGGGTGTGAATTGCCTAGTACCTGATGATTCGGTTCGCATCACGATTCATAGGTCACGATTCGATTCAATACCGATTAATCCCGATACGAATTTATAAGTCGATTGTTGCAATTTTTTAATTGAAATTTAGAAAATACCAATCGATAAAATTGTACAGTGTAATATTTGTATGAAAATGTATTTATTTATCTGAAAATTTAGTCTTATAACAGGTTGTAATCTGTTTCATGTTTGAACAGCATTGAAATAAAATATTAAGGCTTAATGTTCCATTAATATAACATTATTTCATGGTTAAGGTGTGAACCCTTAGACGTTTTGGTGAATATTTTTCTATCAAAAATGGATGTTTAAAAATCGATTCGGCCGCCTATTGAATCGATTCAAGAATTGCACAATGTAATATCGCGATATATTGCCTAATCGATTTTTTTTAACACCCCTAATTGATTGAATTATTTTTTATTTTATTATTTGTTCTCATTGCTGCTGGACATGTAAATTTCCCAGAGGGAGCCAACCCAAAGGGGTCAATAAAGTCAAGTCTAAGTCTAAGTCTAAGGTACTTTGATTGAATGCTCCGTAGCCAGGAAACGTGCACTTCATTTAGCATGTGACTGAACAACAGCGGTATTGTTGCAGGGGAACCGTGCGTGTGTGTGCGTGTGCGTACCCTGCGCGCTGCCTGCTGGAAGAGTTTTAGGGCCCTCTGTTTTAGCGCCCACTGAAAGCTGGGGTGAAACTGAAAAGATGGGGCTCCCTTGGGGACCTAGAGGAGGATCAGAAGATGCATGTTAGCGTCACATGTTTAAATGGCAACAGGACAATGGGCCTCATTCACTAATAAATGCGTAGGAATTTTCTTACTCAAGTTGAGCGTATATGCAAAATTACCATGGGGTTCATGGCGCGTCTGTACCAACCCATTTTCTTCAGTCCCACCGTGCATATGTTGATGATTCAGAATGCATTCTAATTGGCGGCTCGTGCCTGTAGCACTCGAATTTGGATCAGCGCTGCCCCAATGTTCTTATAAACGGGCATCCACTTTTCCTAAAATTGCTGCTATTACTACGACGACTTCACAAGGTTGTGTATTTTTAGGGCCAGCCCTAAATAGAGGGGCTCAACTGTAAATATATTGTTCCAAAAAATAACACAAATGCAAATGGAACACATGAAACCATGGATTGCGAAACGATTCAATAGCTTTTGTGGGTACTCAATCAAAGCATAATCACACATTCATCTCGTTGCGTGGTAACTGACACAGACAGCGGCGGATTCCTTCAGACAGTATACATTTTGCTCTTAGACATACAAAAGTGATAAGTGTCCTTCACGGTTATTTAGAACATTAGAAAACTCATGAGCATATATATATATATATATATATATATATATATGTATATATATATATATATATATATATATATATATATATATATATATATATATATATATATATATATATATAAGATTTTTTATAAAGAATGTAGCTCCAATACATTTGTGTAAGAACGGTGTTTGACGTGGGGTAAAAAAAAAAAGAAGCTGATTCATCATTGTTTGTGCCTACACATAGTCTGAGGAGCTTCTGAATTCGTTTGCAGAACATGCACAAATTCAAGTACCGTATTTTCCGCACTATAAGGCACACCTAAAAGCCTTCAATTTTTTCAAAATTTGACCATGCGCCTTATAATCCAGTGTGCCTTATATATGGATCAATATTGAGCCGCAACAGGTCTCGCTGTCAAGACGCTATCGGTGACCCTGCACGATCGGTGACGCGCATGCGCAGAAGATCCCGCCATCTTAGATGGCTAGTCTAATACTTTACCTCAGAGAAAATAATAAAACATCTGTTTATTCATTTTGGGAGTGAATGGAGTTGTCAGAAAGCTGGTTTGTAATCTATTAATAAAGTTTGACTGACCTATCTGACTTTTGTTGACATTTCCTTCAGCGCAGCACCATCTAATGGATGCATAACGTAACCCCAGCCTCTACTGTAGTGCCTTATATATGGAAAAAGTTTTAAAATATGTCATTCATTAAAGTTGCGCCTTATAATGCGGTGCGCCTTATATATGGAAAAAGTTTGCCAATATGTCATTCCTTGAGGGTGCGCCTTATACTGTTGTGCGCCTTATAGTGCGGAAAATACGGTACAAAGATTTTGATGAATCACAGATTGGTGTGGCCCATTGAGTTCATGCAAAAGCATTTCCTCTGATGTCAACAAACAGAAATAAATGTGAAAATAGATTCCCCCGACCAGCAATTATGTTTTGATGTGAGAGGGGCCCATTTGTAAAGTAGCCTTTGTGCAAAGCCACCATTTTTTTTTTTTTTTTCCTCCAAAGCCACCATTTGTGTTAGCATGCCATGTTTACCTGTCCTGCATCACAAATTAGTCGTACTGAGTAGAGTTTTGGTGGTCCACTGGTAAAGTCTTCCTCTCGCCTGACATCTCCCTTCCTGACCTACAAATAGTCATGACATTAATGTATTGTGTAACATATAGAGTCAGGTGAAACACTGCTCCAATCAACTGTTCAGAAATGGTGCAAATGTATGTAGTTGAAGTATATTATTATACCTTGTACTGTTGTAATGCAATCAGTCTGTCCGCCAGTACTTGTCGCCTGGTCGACCCTGACACAGGATCTTTACCCAGGTGGACTTGTCTAGTGGCGATATTACATTCATGAGTCACAAACAAAATCATAGGTATAGTAGACTACTACACTGACAGGAAGTGAAAATGGAATAAAATATGGAGTTGAAATTTTCCCTTAATAAATTTTTCACTCTGCTGGGGTCATTTTCTACAAGATTTAGGATTATGTTGCAATTTTTGTCTATTCGTGGAGAAAACCAGACATCAATGATGTTGGATGACATGGCCTGACTGAGTGTTTAGCTTTTAACTGTGGGTGTTTCCCAAAGCCTCAATGTCTAAAGTGGATAAGGCAGAGATTCATTTGAAATAACACAAAAATGAATGCAATGATTAAACAGCTAAGCTCAATTCGGGAAAAAAATGTAAAGAGTTATGATTGAACCTACAATTTCAGGCGGTTGATTTGCTCTTCTTTAACATTTTGTTGAACCCTTTTTAGAAAAACAGCCTCCTTCTTCTGCCTGTTCTGCAAACCTAACAAGGATAAAAATAAAAATAAATAAGGTGGGGTGGCGCCTTAGGCTGACAATGAATCCAACGTCCACACAGCGGCAGGGGTAAAGTGGCACGCACATACCCACACTCGGGTGTTCAACACCAAGTTTGCTGCTGTCCTTCTGCAACATCTTTGCCACCCCTGCGTGGGTGGCGGCATCCACAAGTGGCTTTGGTGCTGGCTTGCTCCCAGTTGGACATCCTAAGGCACCCTGCAGGTTACAGCATGTGAAGCATGAAGTGTGGAAAAATGTGTCTGGCGCATCGGAGGGGAAATTACATTGCTACTTAGACATTATACAGTACTATATCATAAAATACATAAATCAGCAGCTCTGCTCTAACGTCACAGAATCACGATGCATGGAAAATTCCCAAATGGATGAAAGTGAGACTTCTCATGCAGTACCTTGGGTTTGACGACATCCTTGGCAATTTTTTGTTTGACTGGACTTTGGACTCGGATGGCTGGTAAAGATCCTTTACTTTTGGCAGGTGTATCCTGGAGAGCACGCTCCCTTGGCCAGACAGGTGAAATAAACATTACAAATATTAAAAAGCTAATACGCTGTTAAAAAAAATGTGTACTTCTACTGTAGTATTCGGTTCAAGTGCTGAACATTTTGGAATAATTGCATCAGCTACTGTGAAATATGAACTTTTAGGCTGGTATAACATCAAGGGTAGTGTTGTGGATGAAGCGCTCGCATATGATGGATAGCATCCTCTTTCTCATGAGCACACAGCTTAAGTCGCACAAGGCAGTCTTATTTCTGTCCTGCTGATGCATTTATTTGGTACTCGAGTGAATCTCTCCAACTTATTCTGCTAATACCTGAACGCAAGAAGAGGGGCGGAGCTTCCCGTAACAGTACATAGGTAGGATTTGGTGTTGAATTGTGAGATGAGCAGCCGAACAGTAACCTGACTAGTCTCATAGCGGCAGGGTCTGAAGGTAATGGTGATCTTTGATTGACCATTGGCTGGGATCACACCTGAAAATCATAATAATGGTCAAAATTGAGGATGTTGATGATGAGATGCACAAAATCCAACTAGAAACTAGTGTAGTTCCGATACCATTTTTTGGCTCCCGATACCGATACCCAGCTTTGCAGTATCAGCCGATGCCGATACCATACCGATACTGAAGATGTTTTTTTTTCCTCAACATGATAAAGCTGTCCTGGCATTGGTTCAGAGCATTCAAGGGCCAATAGGATAGCTTAGATCGGCATGCAGTGAACATGTCACATACCAGTGAATGTCATGCACCAGCAAGACACAAGATGCTGCATCCAAAATCCGATATTAGCGTTGGAATTAATGGTACCGGCATGTTACTTGTGAATAGTCACCGATACCGATACCACTGTTTTAATGCAGAATCGGCACCTCTGCCGATACTAGTATTGGTATCGGAACAACACTACTAGAAACCAAAGAGTTTTCAAAGCAACAGAAATAACCTCACGTTATAACACATCTGGTAGAATTCCAAACTCAAGTGCTGATGCTTCCCAGAGCATGGACAAGATTAACGCGTGGAAAGTGCGGCTTCCTCAGCCATGATTTATTAAATACACAACAGACAACCAAGTATTTTGGAGAAAACACAGCATAGCTGCACTCCAGAAAGGTTGTGTTAACTGTGCTGAGCTGAGGGAAGCAGGCAGACAGGTTACACAAATGTCATCAAGTTATTCCTATACCTGTGAGTGGGTGGATGGAAAAGGCCTCGTGTGGCTGAATAAGGTCCACTTCAAACTCCAAATCAGCGGGAGATCTGCAGCTCAATGGAATGATGTGGCTAACACTACAGGTCATGTATTACAACATTAGATTCTTCTTGCTTGTAAGGAATAAATGCCTTGCAAAGATTAATACTCACACACGCAAGCAAACACACACCTCTGTCCGAGTGGTGCAGCTGGTAGGTCAACACGTGTTGGGATATGCACATGAGCGGTAGCAGGGTAAGCGTGAACTGGAATTAAAAGGTTCTCATCATCCTAATAATGAGTAGAGAGCATAAGACCAGACGTGGCACAGGCCATGAAAACACGCAGACAACCGCCACGAGAAGATCAGTTGGCAACTTACCTCACAGTGAACCCGAATACAGTCGGAGACACGGGTCCACTCGCGGGGACAGAATTTGACCTTCACTGTGTAGGCGAGGCCAGGAATGAGACGACACTTGAGGGAAGTCAGATCAGTCAATACGGACAAAGGTGACTATTAAACTTACTGAGGTCCAAACATACCTTTTTGGCGTAGTTTGTTCGGAAATGCTTGGTTTGCGTGGGGATGATGTGAATATTTAGCACTCTCGATGAGATGTTGATGAGTTTCTGAGGAGGAGGGAAAAGGGTTTCATTTCAAATTCATCATGCGCACTCCAGAGAATCATTTAGACACTCTTGATGCTTACAGCCACATTCATAAGCATATAGTATATGATGGAAAATCATGTCTCCATTCATCAACCCAAATGAGAGTATTTTATAGTGTGAGCTAATTTTCCATTGTTGTCATTTATTTTTACTTGCGATGAAGACATCCATCCATCCATCCATTTTCTTGACTGCTTATTCCTCACAAGGGTCGCAGGGGGTGCTGGAGCCTATCTCAGCTGGCTTTGGGCAGTAGGCGGGGTACACTCTGAACTGGTTGCCAGCCAATCGCAGGGCACAACAACCATCCACACGCACAAGCACACCTAGGGACAATTCAGAGCGCCTAATTAACCTGCCATGCATGTTTCTGGAATGTGGGAGGAGACCGGGGTACCCGGAGAAGACCCGTTCTCCCACACAGGCACGGGGGAGTACATGCAAACTACCCCCAGGAAGGCCTGGACTCAAACCCAAGTCCGTGATTAAGACATATTAATAAAAATAACACATGGATAATTTATCATGTAAATTTAAGAATATTCAGATTAGAGTGATATTTTTCTCACCACGCTCTTCACATAGTCCTTCTCTAGCTTGAAGCCACTGAAATGAAGTTCAGAAGGATCCACTTGGATTAGGCCATTGCTCTTCTCTTTGACATAGATTTCTATATGGGTAAAATATATATATATATATATATATATATATATATATATATATATATATATATATATATATATATATATATATACAGTATATTATTTTGAATTATATACCAAATAGATTTCCTTTTCTTTAGTTAACACATTTATGCATGGTGGAATAAATGTAATTAATTGAGAAATAGACAATTAATAAATGCAGCCATCATGCTGCTCAATATGTACTGGACTCCAATAGATGGTTCGGCACGCTGCTTCTTCCATCCTCCACCAACTGGGCCAGAGGCAGTGGCATCAGGGGAGCAGAGACGGCCATCCTCCAGGGAGTCACGGGTCAGTAGCAGCTGTGCAAGACCAATGACAAGCAGCTGGAGATCTGTAAATAAGACAAGAAAGTATTTTATAAGATGAAAGAAGTCTCTCAAATGTGCGACTAAGGAATAGGGCCACTCCCAACCCTGCAATGATACCATAATTGGCCACTGATAGTGTAGTGGTTCACTCGCCTAACGGCCTGGGCTCAGTTCCCACTCAGTGACCGTTTTATGTGTGCCCAGTGACTGACTGGTCGAGCAGTCCAGAGTGTCGTCTGCATGGGATAGACTCCAAGTCCCTGCGAACCTGAATAGTGGAAACATTGAATTTCATTATATCTTCTACCCGGTTTGACTGGCGCCATTTTAACCCGTTTGTCATCTTCTCATGGGAAGACAAAACAAATACACACGTAACTTAGCTAACTTTATTGATATAAATAAAAACAATGATATATTTATATTGAACGTACTGTCTCTGTCAACGTCAAAGCCCCGACGCTGGTCCTTCGTAACGCATTCCATTCATTACATTCTCATAACCACATAGTTTACCATGCTTTGCTCACATTGTTTCCTCAATGTTGCGCAGGTGAAAACACGACCACCTACGACGGCTCCATCTTGGCTCGACCATTTGTTGTCTTCCACGCCAAATATAATCCCAGCCTTTTTTAATTGGCAGGTTTTTAATTTGGCACCTTTTTTTTGCTCACGGCATGTAACAAACACCGCCGTTACCAAGGTTACAGTCTAGCTCTAGGGGTTGGCATTAAAAGTCACGTGGACCAATGGCGCTCGAATGCTCTTGTGTTCACCGACGGCTGTAAAGACGCTCTGACGTTCACAATAAAAACGGAGGAAATTTGAACTTTCATTTCAAAATAAAGTGTTTTACTTTTTTTGTTGCAACATTTATGCTGGTGCTTAAGATGTATATTGTTCCGTGAAATTCTTCAAATTATAAGTTGAACATTTGGTAAATTCAGTGATTATGTTCCTCTAGGGACTTTATTCACACGATTGTGAATTTGTAAAATTATTCTGAAAATTCAGACAGGAAGTCGGATTGAATTTCATTGCTTTTTATGATAGTGAGTTAACGTTGACATTAGGAGGCAAGCACAATTCCAAGCGAGTCTCGTTAAACCAAATTCAGTGAGTGTCAATTAAGTTCATCCATCCATCCATTTTCTTGACCGCTTATTCCTCACAAGGGTCGCGGGGGCTGCTGGCGCCTATCTCAGCTGGCTCTGGGCAGTAGGCGGGGGACACCCTGGACTGGTTGCCAACCAATCGCAGGGCACACAGAGACGAACAACCATCCACCAATTAAGTTCAATATTTTCATTTGTAGTACCTTTATTTGGGAAAATGTATCTATGCGACACAATAAACAAAGCTGGACTCCTTGGCATGCTGCTGTTACCACAGGTGACGAAATCGTTGCATGGCCGAATACATAAAAGAACAAAAAAAAAGAAAGCATTTTTACTTTTTCTATTTTTTTTTAATTATTTTATTATTATTATTATTTCTATTTATTTAT
The DNA here is from genome assembly GCF_051991245.1 of Festucalex cinctus. Lineage (NCBI taxonomy): Eukaryota > Metazoa > Chordata > Actinopteri > Syngnathiformes > Syngnathidae > Festucalex > Festucalex cinctus. The sequence goes on from NC_135412.1 coordinate 6,409,529, forward strand.
TCTACAGGCAATTCGGTCATTAGGTTTAATAGGTTGCCATCCACACGTTCACTTTATGAAAGAAGAAGAAAAGTGTATGGAAGATCTACAACGATTCAATTCAGGTGAGTCATTACTTTTAAACTGCACATTTAATGTGAAAGAAAAAATATCTAACACTCCACGCCAACTGTTTAAAAGATGTGCTCAAACGAAATCTAATGGAATCTGATGCAGTGTTTTAATGACATCTAGTGGTCATCACTATATAATTTTGTATTTATTTCATGAGTTATGTATCGTGAAAAATCTTCCTTTTATTCCCTTCTAAAGAAAGAAATACGAGTGTAAACTGTAATGGCATGTGGGATGACCTGAATTGCTGGCCTCCTGCTTCTCTTGGGGAAACTGTCTCTCAACCTTGTCCAGAGGTGTTCAATGCAGAAGGTAACTGACACCACCCACCTGCAAAATTATTAGGCACACATCTTACCCTGGTAAGATGTATGCCTATTAGTTATTATCCAAGAATTCAAGCAAAAAAAAAAAAAAAAAAACTAAATAAATAAATGGGAAAAAAAAACATTTACAGTAGTTATTTTCCAAGAATAAAAAAATTAAAACAAATAAATAAATAAAAAACATTAAAAAGAGAAAAAAGAAAAAAAAACATTCTCCCATAAAAATATTTGTCTTGTTAATTCAAACAGTGTGCTTGTTATTTTGAAGGTAAAGTGCATCGCAACTGCACCTCCAGTGGTTGGACGGACCTCCTCATTCCACATGAAGACGCATGTGGTTATACTTTCAATGAGACACTTCTCTTTCTTTCCGAGGTTTGCATCGTCTCATACACATCCGCTTTGTGTGTCACTCATCCCCGTCATTGAATTCTGCACAATGACGTTTTCTTTTCCTTCAGCATTCACCCGATTCCCATTTGTATTTCTCCTATGTGAAGATGATGTATACGACCGGATACGCTCTCTCGCTCATATCTCTAATCCTTGCAATCACTCTTCTCTGTCTCTTTAGGTGAGAACCATGAGCCCGCCTCTTAGAATATTGTAAATAGCGCATTAACTGTGTGTGTCTTTGCTCAGGAAGTTGCACTGTACCAGGAACCACATTCACATCCAGCTGTTCACCTCCTTCATCCTGAAAGCAGTCTTCATATTTCTTCGAGACTCTCTGCTATTTACAAATGAAGAGCTGTACCACTGTGATCATTACCCGGTATCAGTATTCCTCCCCTCTTCAAATTCAGACATAGAACACTGGAAAACGTACAGTTTGTGATGAACCATACCTTAGAACTCCGAGTCGTGTGTTATAGCAGTAATAACGCTGCCCTGCTAAGACAGTCATTATAGTTTGATTGTTAATATTTATTTGGACATTAACACTTAAAAATGTATACTTTATTTAAAGGCCCAATCTGCCGGTTTCACTCTGGAAAAGGCACTTTTTAAATAGCTACAGGATTTAAACAAACAAACTACTTCTCAATTTACAGATCAGGGCTTGGCTTCATTTCTGGTGGTGATTTTATCCTAAACCTGAAATCCCCCCCCCCCCCCCCCCCCCAGCCTGTATTTTGCCATTTTGTGTTTGTTTTGTAAACAGCAGGACGTTTCTGTGGAAAGACAGTGTTTACACCCTTCCAGCCAATCGCAGAGCGGGGGGGTTGGCGTGTCGCAAATGGGGCCGGGCGAATTTGCCGGCTGCTTGACGTCATCCCGCGGCAATTTGAAAGCACGCACGGATTATTATTTTTTTTCACTCATTCACACATGTGTAAGCTTGTGTGATTGAGTGAGTGAGTGAGTGAGTGAGTGGGTGAGTGAGTGAAAATAATAATTATTTTCACTCACTCACTCACTCACTCACTCACTCAAAATAATAATTATTATTTTCACTCACTCATTGTGAGTGAAAATTAATAATTCACAGTGAGTGAAAATAATAATTCACAATGAGTGAAAATAATAATAATTATTATATTTGACAGTCACAGAAGCAGGACGTTCGTTACATCATTAATTAACTGAAAGTTAGAGGTAGTGCAGACGGATGCCTTATTTTATGTAGCCACTAGATGTCAGTACAATAGCTGTATTGGTTGGTGTAATTTAGGAGCCAGAACGTCACTGTTAACTTGTAGTAAGTTAAGTGTATTATGGAAAGACACTCTTCAGCATGTATTGTCAAACAAACAAGTACAAAAGACGCCTTCTCCCCGGGGTCTGTCAGGTAGCATGTAAAGTTGCTCTGATGTTGTCCAACTACTCCATCCTGGCCAACTATAACTGGCTGCTGGTGGAGGGTCACTTCCTTTTCACTTTGGTGAGCTGCTTCCTCTTCTCTCCAAAGAAGAACTTCATTTGGTACATCTTCCTCAGCTGGGGTAGGGATACCCTCTATAAGGAAAATGTAAACGTATAATAACGCTTCTTCCTCAGTACTAATGTGTGTGTACGTGTGTCTGTTCCGGAAAGGCTTGCCAGTGGTTGTTATTTTCTCCTGGGGGTGTGCCAAGTATTTTTATGAGGATGAGGGGTAATATTATATTTCATTCCGCGTTACATTTATCTAATTATGATGATTATGAGAAGCTGAGTTGTGTTTCTCTTTTTTCCAAAGCTGTTGGGAAACCAGGAGGCACGAGTGGATTTGGTGGATACTTCGAGTTCCAGTGTTGCTCACCATTTTCGTAAACAACCTTCTTTTTATGATTTCAGCATGTTAGATATTCATACGCAACAGTGATTAATGCATTTTTTTTTTTTTTTCAAATCAGATGAATCTTATATTCTTCTTGGGCATTTTGAGGATCCTGGCGAGCAAATTGAGAATGCCAAATGCACCGGGGAATGAATTCAGTCGCTATAAGTAAGCGTTTCTCCCCCACCCTTTCCTTACTATTTGTACGCCCCATGCATTCAACCACATTATTAGCCGCATCTTCACAATTTAACGGGGCCCAATGCAAGAGCTGTATCAACAAATGTGCTTTGACAAAGACTATAACGCTCAATTTTGACTGACACTCTCAAAGATGTTTTCAAAATTACAGCACATCATTGTGAAAGATATTTCTAAATTATTGGTAACCATATTTAGCTGAATAGAGAGGCATTATTAATACATGATCTGACTGTCTCTAACCATTTATACTTTTGTAGAGACTTGATTTTTACTGTTTGCATATTACCAATATAGTTTAATTAGACTGTGCAGGTGCAGTATACTATATGTGTGGCATTCAATGACTGCTCCTTTGACCAGGAAATTGATCAAATCCACATTTTTCCTGGTGGTCCTGTTTGGCCTGCAGTACATCCTGTTTGTTTTCTTGCCTGTTGAAGTCAGCCCGGTAACGTTTAAGATCTGGACCTTTGCCGAGCTGGCTCTATCATCCATGCAGGTATAAGAAGTGAACTGATGTCAACTCATTGTGATGATGATTACAGAAGCTAATATACTTTTTTTTTTCTTCGTTTCCGAGGGTTTTGTGGTCGCTTTCCTGTATGCGTTCATGAATGGCGAGGTAAAAATTGTTGAATTATGGCCAAACATTGTTTTTCTGTTCATTTTCTTTTATCACATCCTGTTCAATGTCACGTGTAAGCTTTAAATCCCAACTGACAGCCAATTTACAAGTTTATTAGTGTGAGTTTTTATTCCAGCTATTTATATTTCTTTTTATTCAAACAATTAGCCTTGTGCTGATGTAATATACCGTATTTTCCACGACTATAAGGCGCACCTAAAAGCCTTCAATTTTTTCAAAAGCTGACCATGCGCCTTATAATCCAGTGCACCTTATATATGGATCAATATTGACCCGCAACAGGTCTCGCTGTAAAGACGCGATTGGTGACCCTGCACGATCGGTGACGCGCATGCGCAGAAGATCCCGCCATCTTGGATCGCTATACCCAATACTAATACTTTACCTCAGAGAAAATAATAAAACAGTTGTTTATTGATTTTGGGAGTGAATGGAGTTGTCAGAAAGCTGGTTTGTAATCTATTAATAAAGTTTGACTGACCTAGCTGACTGTTTTGTTGACATTCCCTTTAGCGCAGTACCATCTAATGGATGCATAACGTAACCCCAGCCTCTACTGTAGCGCCTTATATATGGAAAAAGTTTCAGAATATGTCATTCATTGAAGGTGCGCCTTATAATGAGGTGCGCCTTATAGTGCGGAAAATACGGTACCTGAAATTCACCTGGAGGGATTAATAAAGGATTGTTATTTTTTTTTATCTATTGCCCAGTCAGTCACATAGCTCACATGACAGACTATTCATACAAAACTATCCGCAGTGATAGGGAAATGAAGCTTCATAAAGGGCTTGCGAAAAATTTTTTTACTCATCTAGATGTTGCTGTTGATGTAAAGATAAAGGCCAGGGCAATGGAATTTGATTATATCTCCACTGCATCTTTAAACCGAGAGTGCTGTCAAAAAATATCACAAGTGCTTCATGAAGCTTCATTTTTCCATTATATTCATTGACATTCACATGTGACCACTAAACTCCCAATGAGGCGATGGGATTTTAAATCTATGCATTTTGAAGAAGTTTGGGGACGCTCTTGCAGGTGCAGCACGAGATCTGGAGACGGTGGAGGAGGTGGAAGCTGATCCACCATCTGCCCGAGCCCAACCAGAGTCGGTCTCCTCACACCCAGCTCTCCCTGCTGCCCTGCTCGCCCGTTCACCTCACAGCCAGCGGACGCTGAATGGACGCCACACACTTTTATGCATTATAGAACTCTTTGCAACGCAAACAACTGGTTTGTTCACAAGTTTCCTGGGGTACAGTTTCAAGGGCAATAACTTCTATACATTGGTACCCTTATTTTGAAGAAAGAAACAAAGAGTTGTTTTCAATGGTTCTATTTTTACAGCCCTATTCCAAAATAGGTAAAAACACACAACATCCCATAATGACAGCATGAAAAAAAGTATATACTGTATATATTTTTTTAAGATTTTTGAAACTGTATGACAAATAAAAGACTAAGAAACTACACAGACTCATATGCACAGCCTTCTTTGGCCATGCGGCTGAAAATTGAGCTCAGTTGCATCCTGCTACCACTGATTATCCTTCAGATTCTAAATCTTAATTGGAGTCCAAAATATTCATTTAATTGGACATGAATGGGAAAGGCACAAAATTATATATATATATATATATATATATATATATATATATATATATATATATATATATATATATATATATATATATATATATATATATATATATATATATATATATATATATATATATAAGCAGAACCTTTAAGATCCAATCAGACTTTTGTGGTTGAGCGGCCAGAGAGAAACTACTTAGTAAAAGGCACATGGCAGCCCACCTGTCTTTTGATTTGAATAATTATATGTTTTAAAAAAAAAATGCAATGATAATGTGATTTGTTTTATATTAATAGGTTGAAATTTGAGGGATACCGTACAATTAACTGCAAAGTAGGATCAAGATTCAAGATTTAGTAATAGCATTTTTTCAAATGAACAATCACACTATAAAGAAAAGAATACTTATTTAGGAGAAATAGATTTTAGTTTCCATCTTTTGTTTTCAGCTTCTCCACCAATTCAACATAGGCAGCCATTGCCTCTTCTTTGGACATGCCTGTGGAGTCAGAACCACCAGTCAGTCTCTCAAATCTGTTTGTCGGTCAATCACAACTCACTAAAATATGCCAGATGTACCTTGCTTTTCCTTCCACGAATCCCATTTTCGTCTTCCCAAAAAGTCCAATATCCCTGGACGATCTGTGGATGCAAAGAATGCGGTTGATTTTCTCTATCTGACGTAAACATCAGTTCGAACCCAACGTCACACGGAGTTCTTGATCAGTAAAGATTTGGATGGATGATTTTCACATATTTGAAGAATGTCTTACAGGGCAAAATAAAGCACCTTTATAAAACTTATCGGTCTTTTCATCATTTTCACAATGACACCCAACCTGTCTGGCTTCATTCTGTCCTTAGCGCACACCCTTTCAGGAGTTTATGTACAGAAAACGTCAGATATCCAGTTTGTTCGTTATGTGACACTTTAAAACTCACGTTTACTCACCAGAATTAAGGTCCCCGACTGTGGCCTGCTTGTATAAACCATAGAGTGCGTTCACTTCTTCGTAGTTAGGCTTCGTTTTCAGCACCTTCACCTCCTCGGCTGCTTTTCTGAAGCTTTCCTGTAGTGTAAAGAAAGGGGAGGTGACACTGAACTGAACAAACAGGCTGAAGCAGAACGAGCATAAACTTGCACAATGTTGTAAATGACAGGAGCACCTTTTATGTCTGTTAGCTATACTTACAGTCAGGTCCATAGTGAGTAGAAGATTCTGTATAAGTGACAAACTTGCATTCCAGGTTGCAGCCTTGTCATCGACTCCTGATATAGAGTTGGAAGTGGGAGGCACCTATGTGCGCCTCATCAACAAGTTGAAACACAAGTCCCCTGATCAACTCTTGTTAAATTTAACCCTTACGTATACTGTTCAGTTTCCATGCGTACACAGTACAATTTCGACCCAGGTAAAAAATATATAAATATATATAAAAATATCCTCACATATAACTATGCAACACAGATAGTTTCAAAATGTATTAATTCCATGTCTAACATTAATACTTAATTTTTAGTACTGTTTCAGACAAAAGGGATATGTTTCACATTTTAGTCTATACTCATTTTTCGATGAAAACATTTGGAGATTTTGTTCTCAGTTCATATATATATATATATATATATATATATATATATATATATATATATATATATATATATATATATATATATATATATATAATATTTACGGAAAACCGAACCGTGTATTTAGTGAACCGTTCCAGGCTTAATATATATATATATATATATATATATAAATATATATAAATATATATATAAATATATATATATATATATATATATATATATATATATATATATATATATATATATATATATATATATATATATATATATATATACACATATATTCTTGCAATATTTTTGTTGTCATTTCTCATGTTCATGATTTAATTTGTATCCCTTTCATTGTGATTCAGCCTCTCTTGATTATTTTAACAGCACACACATACACATATCTCTTCAGCGGATAAAGTGATACATTGTGTTTGGTGTTGTTTTTTTGCTACATTTGCAGGACTCCATTTTTGTAGGTGCAGATCTCTCACCTATGTGAAGACACTCGGACTGCTACTGTTTCTTGTTTAGTTTGTTTTAAAGACTAACAATGTGTTAGCGTGGTGGCTACATAAAACAGTTCTTTGGACTGTTTCAGGCTGCCTTACCTCTGTCACAAATGGTCAATTTCGTACGGAGCCCCTAAGGTGACATGGTAGGAAAAAAGGGGCTCCGTAGTTTTAAGCCCGAACAGTATTAGAGGTTTAAACAAGCTGAGAGGTGGGGAAGCCTGGCTGACCCTTATAAAAATATGCTAAGTGCGTCTTGGCCACGAGAGGCCGCCACAAATTCAATAAAATATTCCCCTTCAGCATGATTCAAATGTAAATCACTGCCAAATTAATATTAATAAAAGTGATGTGGCATAGTTGTAATAATGCTTTTGCTTTATTTACTTGACTCACTTTCCCCAAATTTAATATTCCATTTAAATGCCGTTCCCGTTTTTACCCTCTATAAGATTTTAAACCGTACTTGTTGATACCTCAAATAGTCAAAAGCATGTTATGTAAACTTTTAAATCAGTTTATAAATTGAGCAAAACAGTTTATTAACAATTAGAATGCTATTTCTTGTAAGCATGTGTAAATCGCTAATTGGGCATAGGGGACTATACAGTCCAGTCTGAGTGCAGGTCTAACTCAATCACATTTGACAGACAGAAAACCATTTACTTGCACTGAAATTTTCCATAGATCTTGTTGTGCCGCTAGATGGCAGCATCGCACAAATGAACTAAACCAGGCAAATCTTGCTTGTTCATGACCCTAATAAAATCCTACAATTACGCTCAAATTATCCATCTGTTTTCTAAACCGCGTACTCCTCACAAGGGTCGCGGGGGTGCTGGAGCCTCTCCCAGCCGGCTTCAGGCAGTAGGCAGGGTACACCCTGAACTGGTTGCCAGCCAATTGCAGGGCGCTCAAATCATTTTGCGTTAAAATAGCTTTAATCTAGAATTATGTTACAACAAAAGGGCTTCAGACACAATGATTACAAAATATATTTGTCAAAAATCACACAAAAACAAAATACAATTAGTGTTTGAGCAGAACTTCGGACAGGTTTTGGCACAGATTAATTTGAAGCAGGCAGCCAGAACCACCCGTCAGTAACACAACAGGAATAAATAAATTACAAGACAAATTCCTGCAGACAAGCTCGCTACTCATTCAAATGCTTAGTGCGTAAAGTTTTGAGGATCAACACACTACTCAACTTAACAGTCATACGTTTCAAGATGATTGTTTTTTTTTTTGTCAAATTATTCCAATAATACAAACATTTATATAACATTCCACATGTGTGCAACACATTATTCAAAAGGTTGCCAAAACCAAAGTGTTTTACTATTCTTCAAACATGGCTGACATTATCAAAGCCATAAGAGTCATCATTGGGCAGGACGAAGCGAATGTGCCGACTCCTCTCCCATCCGCGGCGGATCTGTCGGAGCTGGTGCGCAATACAGGGCAGCAGGAGAACGAGGCGGACCAACAGGACCGAGACAGGGAGGATGAGGACCACAATGAAAGTGGGTGGCAGGACGAAGCGGTATTGGCTCGGGTCAAAGGCGCGGTCCCAGCCGAAGAGGAGCGTGTGGACTGTGGCCATAGACAGGGCGCAGTAGCCTAAACTGGACTGTAGGGTGACAAAAAGATTTAATTCATTCTTTTTTCATTTATTTACAACTTAAACATTTTATTTATCACTTGAAGTAAAGTTTTGTACCTGTGCCAATTTAGAGTTTCTGCTGCTCACTGGGTCATAGGCCACCCAAGAGCCGCAAGCAAACACACTGACCTTCCACTCATGACCCAAGCAATGTGATCCATATTACCAGAGGGCACAATTATTAAAACGTCCCAAGGTTGACTCAGGTCCAAAATAGTCTAGCTCTTCCCCATTATCACACAGGCCAGAAATGTATCTCTTTCCACTGTACATGAATTTACTTCTGCTTCACAAACCCTCAAACCATTTTCACCTATTGTGCACCGAAAATAACTACGCTCCAACATGAGTTTTCTTTTTTGTCTGTGGCAAATCCGGCAAAGCTGGAAAATCAACATCACTTAGCCTCTAGCGATTGTGTCAACTGACAAACCTAAGTTTAAAAAAATAAAAATAATCTGCTACAGAGTCACTGTATGTAACACTTTAACGGGTGTCAACTTTTTTTTTTTTTTTTTTTTTATTTAAATGTGAACAAGTTCTAAAGGGCTACCAGTAACATACACACTTCTGAAAGAACACATTTTGTTGAATCCAGTGGTAAACCCTCTCATCATTGTGGCGCGCACTAGCTTGTCTCTACGAATGCTATGGTTTGGTCATGTGTGATACTACTGACCTTTGAACCCTTTTTAAAAATTATTTTTTTCATTTTCAATTTTACTCCAATGCAAGTGTGATTTAAATAAGAATAGCAACACAAACATTTTTTAGAGACATCTCGCAGGTGAGCTGTTTTAGGACAAGAATGTTGCACCTGTTGGTGCCTCGTCCATCAAGCTTAAATACTTTGAATGTGGGTGATTATCATCTCTCAAAACTTTTTCGAGTTTCATGTTTGAGCGAGTGGTTGACTGAACTCATTGAAGATCAAGTGTCTGTCCTGAAGCACGGCGCTGCACAGGAACATTCATCGGTGGCTCGTGCTGAAAGGACGGCAATAATTCATTGCTGGCCGGCAGCTGGGACATGACTAATCTGACGGCCAGAGGATTAGTTTAGTGGCGAGATGAAAGGGGGCCCAGGGGACGAGGATGAGGAAAGAGCAACGTGTGAGCCCCGGCAATGATGGCGGCTTTGAGCGTTAGCATCCAAATTGAGGCAGCTGCAAAAGTGCAAAGACGCTAATTGTTTGGATGTGTGATTCATCTTCACAGGAACCCTCTCAACAATATTTATTTACATTTTCATTGTCTAAATTTGTCATCAGTACTAAAATAATTGATCCTGATGCTAATTTTGACATCCTTGTTTTGATATGGTAGTGTTGGGGAGGAATTGTCATTCGTGTGTGACAATTAAAATGTCAACACAAATGTCACCACTTAAAAATTAGTTGAATGCCAATTCAGTCATTTGTTTTTATTAGTTGAGTTCTTTACTGTTGTTTATCTGATTGAATAAACACACCAAAATGGGGGATTAGAATCTTGCCCCAAAGTTAGCAGGTCTACGATGTAATAGGGATGTAACGATATCCAAACATCACAATAAGATATTATCACGATACGATAATTATCACGATATTGTGGGGGCGTTGCCGATATTTAAAAAAAGATCACAATATTGTAAAAAAAAAAAAAAAAAAAAAAAAAAAAGAGCTCATACTAAACGAGAAAAGCACAATATTTTGCTTTTGTACATAACAATGCATATAAATCACCTACAATCTCTAATTAATATTGAGGCACTTACTTGCTAATGCAAGCACACTTTGATTGCTTCACAAGCAAATTAGGTTCCCCTTTGTCTGACAATGAGCATAGATTTTTAACATAGAAGGCCAAAACATCCCTAATGAAAATTAAATTGCACTAATAAACTAGCCACTGGAGGGTGCTAGAACTGCACAAATGGAAATCAACCTGACTTTTTGAACATACGTGTTCCTTTTAAATATTGTGAACATGACGACAACGATATTGTGGCAGTTTTAATATCACGATATTGCCCTTATCGTGACATCCCTACTATGTAACTGAACTCAATTCATAATTTTAACTTTTCACAGTTACACCTACCCTCTCTGCTTTTTTCCTTTTTGCCACTTGATAAATTACCAAGCTCAGATGCTCTTTTTGCATAGTTTTGAGTAACAAATCAAAATCTGTCAGCAGCATTTTTGTGGCTGACAACACAAAGTATCACATCCCGCCCACACTAAACCTGTTGTGGCTTACCTGTACAAAGCTGAACTCTCGCCAGTTGATGTTGTCAGCCACGGAGGGCAGTGAGGTGATGGCCAGCAAAGAGAGCAGGCCGAGCGCTATGATGCCCGCTGAGACATACAGTTCCATTCTCCACACCCCCTCGTCACTCCACGCATTCTCCACGCCCTCTTTCACCTGCACGCCACACGGTTCCACATAAGATTGACAGAACACCTTAAAGCAACAAGTGTACCCATATTCACCTGTTTGAAAGCAGCGTTGAGCAAGTTGAAGCGAGCCGACTTCCTCATGGGAAGACACAGACTGTAGACGGCGTGCATGGCCGCACACAGGAAGCTGCACAATCCAAACTGCTTCCTCTTGATGAGCCACTTGTCCAGCCAGCCAGGAAAGCGATGGTATTTGGTGCCCCGCCGCAGCTGAAGCAATGCGGCAAGCGAGCCCGGCATGTAGACGAGCGCAAGCATCACCAAGGCGACGCAGGGGAAAGTGACGTTGACGGTTTCAATGGGCATTTTGTAGAAGACACTCTTCCCTGCTGTGACGAAGGGGTGCAATACGTCGCGGACAAAGTTGTAGAGGTAGAAGAAGATGAAGAGAATCAGGGTGATGACGATGGGCGTGCCCCAAGAAGGAAACAGATAAAGGGGGAGGTTTTCAATCTCCACAGAAGAGGAGAGCAGGCCCATATCCACAGGACAGAAACCCATCCTGCGACACATTGCCACCACTGTGCTCTTGGCCTTACTGCTGTTACTGCACAGGAAAACCTACACAAGAAAGATGACGACAAAAAAAAAAAAAAAATGTTGATGAATTCCTTCATTTCTCAGACATCATTGAGTCCTACCTGCCTGCTTCCATCTCGGGGTCCAGTCTGAAGCACCCATGCTGATATTGTGTTAAAACCTTTCACTATGAAACTCTCAGGAAACATGTCCGCCAGTCGTTCAGCATGGGACGGTCCACCTTGCTTGATCTGCAAGCCGTTGCTAACATCCACCAGTATCTTTCCAGCCAGCGCCGCCTTCAGCTCCAACAGGGTGGAGTGGTGCTCAGGGAAGACGGCCATAAAGACCACGTCTGCCTGGCTGGCCGCTTCCAGCTGGGAGGTCACCTGGGTGACGTGAAAAAAAACGATTATAGTACGAGGATTGTTTATTGAATAATTATGCAGTTGGGCAATTTTGATGAAGCTTGTTATGAATCTGCAGACAGTAACCACAAAATTACTGGACTGACATAACCCTAAAGGCAAAGGGTGAACCCAGAGCGCCGGTTCATCTGGAAATTGTTTGCAAATTGTTTTTGCGTTTGTGTGCATGCGTGTTTTTACTTTATAGGCTGTATGTGCATGTTTTGTGCTGCCCCTGCATGTTGACGATGACACAACAGTTCTAAAATAGCTCTAAAGAAATGTAATTTAGCAGTGACGGAAGTATGGCTAAAATAATGATAACAAATTAATCGATGGAGAATACAAACAAACACCTTTGCTTTACACGGGTAGTATTCCATGCACATTATAACAGACTTGATGCAGGGCAAAACTCTCATCACAGGGAGTATAAATATTCATTATAAAGCCAGATGTAAAGATAATTTCAGTCTGTTTCACTACAAAAGTAAAGTAATAGGTTAGGTTAGGTATCAACAACATGCATTAAAACAATTGTATCTCACCTCGGTCTCATCAGGGAAGAGAGCAGCAGAGCGTTTGGGGGTTCGACTCCCCACCACCACCTGGTAGCCAGAGGCCACCAGTCTTCTGGCAAGCGAGCGGGAAAAGTCACCGGTACCCAAGATGCCGACAACGTCCGTTTTAAGTTCAGCTACACAAGGCTCAAGAGTCCAGCAGCTGCCTGTGTCGCCTCCTCTCTGGATTAAAGCTCGTTGCATCTCGTCAGGCATGGTGGACTGACAAATAAGAGTGCAGATGCACCTTTATCTTTGTGAACAGAAATTAAGCCATGGTGTGCCAAATTATGCTCCACATTGAATTGTGGTTACACCCATTAAACTGTTGCATGATTCTATTATCTCTGTCCCAAATGACATGTCCTGCATCAGCTTGGGTGCACTGTCAAAGCATGTAATACTATGAGTTGCAGAAAACACAAATAATAGAAGCATGACAGCTCACTCAATGCTGAAAGCACATGGAAATTCTTTAAATCTAATACACATATAAAGACAAGTGTAATTAACACATTATTTAATTGTTTGTAATATATTATTCTCATTCGATAATTAGATTAATTCTATGCTCATTTGTTAACCATGAGTGTCATATCAATGTAGTGGCCAACTGCAGAAATTATTTTGAATCACCACGTTTCCTTCGACATCCCACAGTTAAGTAGGCTACAGCAGAAATTGTGTAGTCACCGTGGGAGCTACAGCACCTGTAAAGACCAACGTTCAACCTTATTTTTGTTGCCGCTAAACTATACTAGCCATGTAAATTACACTGGCGTTGTAGTTCAACATCAAAAGTCTAAATAAAACAACCCTAAGTTCAATCGAAAATGAACTAGTTATCATCATGGCGCCTTACCTGATGTCCTTAGTTCGAACTCCAGCAAAATTAACTTCAATAAAGTACGTTTTCCAAACATATGAAGTCACTGGTAGACAGACGATTTTTCGTGAGGTCAAACAAAAACTCACATAGCGTAAAAATTGATACAATAGAAATGTAGTAGTTGTAAAAGTAAGTTGTTAGAGAGCTTCCTCACACCGCTGCTGTTTCTCTTCCTGATATGATGACGACAGTCAAGACACGAATGCCGAAGCCACGCCCTGGCCGCGCCCCCCACATGCTTGAGGAAGATAAAATTGGAACAGGCGTGTGAGTGTGAGCTGTCCTGTGGGTATTTGTCACCATTTCATCGTTTGATTGACTCGGATATAATATAATAAATAATATAAAAAGACACAGAAAACACTTGCTCTCTGTGGTGTCACGCAACAACTGCAGGTTTGCAACAATTTGATGAGCCTTTGCCTCCATAAAACCATTATTTGTAGGCTACATACTACGGAGGACCAAAAGTAAAATTAAAAATAAATAAATGACTAAAAGTGAAAATTAAAAGTGATATAAAAACACATTCCATTTTGTTTTTAAACAAAATATAGAAAAAATGGGTACATTTAGAAACATGTACCATGTTAAGTAGTTGTGTGAATTGGCTAGTACCTGACGATTCAATTCCGTATTACGAGATTCATAGGTCACGGTTCGATTCGAAACCGATTAACCCCAATACGGATTTACAAGTCGATTGTTGCAATTTTTTACTCAAATTTAGAAAATACTATTCAGTAAACTGTACACTGGTTGTAATCTGTTTCATGTTTGATCAGTATTGAAATAAAATATTACGGCTTAATGTTCCATTAATATAACATTCTCCCATGCTTAAGGTGTGAATCCTAATCCTAAGTAAGACGTTTTGTTGAATATTTTTCCATCAAAAATGGATGTTTAAAAATCGATTTGGCTGCCTATTGAATCGATTTGAGAATTGCGAGCTGTAATATCGCGATATATTGCTGAATCGTTTTTTTTTAAAACACCCCTAATGTTGAGTTTATAAGTAAATAAGTATTGATTGTGTAGCGTCGCTGGGGAGCCTGGAGGTGCTCCCAGCATGCTTTGCGGCACTGGGGGAATGAAAGGGCGTTTAAACTGCATGTTCTGAGTGAATGTTTTGTTAGTTTTTGGTTCAGTTGTGTTGGTTTGTGATTGTGTTTTTAGGTTGCTGTTTTGTGGGGATTTGATTTTTCTGTGACACCATAAGTGTATGTAACATGGAAACGAATGACTTGCCTGCAATTTTTATATTTGAAAAAAGAAGAGCCTTCGGCTTACAAAATAAAAGTGTTCACGCTACTTCACTGCCTCGTCAGCGCCACAATATTCTTCCTCTGTTTTATTTTTTCTTAGGAAGACCCAGTATCCAATCACTGGTGGGCTTTTTTTTTAAACAGACTTGACACATACACCTTTCTTTTTTTCTTTTTTTTTTTCTTTTTTTTTTTAAATAAGTAGGCTACAATGCAAACTAAACACTCAAGGCACTCATGTCCCTTTCATCTGCTTTCCCACTCCACCCCTCCATTATGCTCATGCACCACATGGACTAATTGAAAGCAATTAACTTCAAAGACGCACAAAAAAAAAAAAGAAAAAAAGATGCAGCTTTTTAAGTACAATGCAACTTAAGCTGCAAAGGCACACGTCTCTTCTCATGTCTCTTGAATTTGAATTACAGCAAGTGGAATTGAATTGAGAGACATTCAGTCTTATTGCGTATCATTGAGAGTGAGACTTTTAACATATATTTTTCCTTCCAAATGGAAATATAGGCGGGGTGGCCATTGGGAATTTCGTGAGTTTAATGATCGGGTGGTTTTCTTTGTTTGTTTGTTTGTTCGTTTGTTTTTTTCAAGTGTGACTCGAAATTTTTATGAGAGCTTTGTTGTCATCATGCTGAGCTGCCATGACTGAGAGCTGCACACCATTATCACATACTTAGCACCCAGGGCCCTCGACTTGCACATGGTGGGCCGGGGGCGAGTTTCCTTCAAGAAGCAACAACATGCCCTGAGCTTCATGATGAAAACAAACGTCTCATGCTGTTTCATTATTTTTTACTTAACAGTATTTGGCTTTCTTCATCTTATCTTAATTTGGTTTTGGCTATTTGATAAACTGGCCCTGGGATTAGAATCATAAGCAAAATCCAAAATTGTGTTAAAGGATGTCTGACCGAAGGTTACAGACTGTCAACATGACTTCATCATGTCTGCCTTTGCCACTTGCAAAAGGTTGAATCCCTCTGGCTCACAGCAGTGCATTACTGTCACGCAGTGCTCTCGTACACACACGCACGCACGTACCCCCTCCCGCATACACACGCACACACACACCCCCACCCACGCACGCACTGCATGCCTGCTGTCCTGCCCTCTTGTCACTCCCGTTCTGGCATGGCCACTTGTTTGTCTCACAAGCTAGATTTCTTTGAAATACATTTGCAATTTCCTTAGGCACCAGTCGCTCGTGTCTGTCTTTGTGGAAACCACACTATAATAAATAAACTCCATCCATCCATCCATCCATCCATCCATCCATCCATCCATCCATCCATCCATCCATCCATCCATCCATCCATCCATTTTCTGTACCAATCTGATCGTGTGATTCGACCATTGATGAATAGTCCACTTCTTCGCTTTAAAAAACAAACAAAAAAAAAACCTCCTGGGTTTCTTTTTGGGTTTTGAATAATTGTCCATATCTACTCTGAAGCACCGTCCAATCAACTTTGTTGCATTTGGCTGAATGTTTATTATTATTATTATTATTATTCATCCATCCATCCATCCATTTTCTTGACCGCTTATTCCTCACAAGGGTCAAGGGGGGTGCTGGCGCCTATCTCAGCTGGCTCTGGGCAGTAGGCGGGGGACACCCTGGACTGGTTGCCAGCCAATCGCAGGGCACACAGAGACGAACAACCATCCACACTCACAAGCACACCTAGAGACAATTCGGCGCACCCAATTAACCTGCCATGCATGTCTTTGGAGTGTGGGAGGAGACCGGAGTACCCGGAGAAGACCCATGCGGGCACGGGGAGAACATGCAAACTCCACCCAGGAAAGCCGGAGCCTGGACTCAAACCGGAGTCCTCAGAACTGGGAGGCGGACGTGCTAACCACTCGACTACCGTGCCGCCCTATTATTATTATTATTATTATTATTATTATTATTATTATTATTATTATTATTATTATTATTATTATTATTATTATTATTATTTTCTTTCTTTCTTTATTTTTTACCGTGCAGGTCAAATCAATCAAAAAACAACCTCTGTTTAATAATCTCAACAAAAGACTGAGGATTATGATTGGCTTGCTAATTAATACACTTTGATGATCAAGGAGGCCTGAAAAGTGTGACAAGATTGTTCCAGCCAAATGCTGATTGAGACAAGCATGCTTTTAACGGATAGCCATTCAAGGTGCGCCGAAGTGAAAGCATGTGGTCATAAAATATTAATGTTCCGCTGACATGGGACAGGGCGTCAGTGTCACGAGGTGTCATGGAGAAAGACACTTCTTTATGTGCTTTCTAGGGCAGAGTCCTCAGCGTCTTCATCGGGGATTAGGGTCACATGTTGAGACAGGAGCTGATGCTGCAAGTTCTCATAGTTGTCTTGTTGTGGCTCAGCAAGGGTTTCACACATACTCTGTGACACTCCGCATTACAACATGATTTGCTCATCTTACGTAATATTCCTGAGAGTCAGTCTAGTAATTTTTTAGCTTTATTTGCAATGGCAGGCGGTTAACTATATTGTGTTTCCTGTCTTTATGCAAATCTGGGCAACCATAAATGCAAATAGGAAGACAATTACAAGACAGATGCAATTGTGTCCCTGCGTGGTTTGTGTGCACTCACATACAATGTGGTCCATCCATCCATTTTCTTGACCGCTTATTCCTCACAAGGGTCGCGGAGGCTGCTGGCGCCTATCTCAGCTGGCTCTGGGCAGTAGGCGGGGGACACCCTGGACTGGTTGCCAGCCAATCGCAGCATACAATGTGGTAAAAAAAAAAAGAAAGAAAAGAAAAAGCACGTCAGCGCCACAGGGCAGCAGCAGTGCGGAATGTGAACGGAGTGTCGTGCATGGGTCATCATAGCCGCAAGATACAGTTCACTGTACTAATCCCGAATAAAGGTCATTTGTGCTGTCTTTTAACATAGTTGGGAACAAAAAGGCGACAGTTTGCCTAAATCTGAATTTTTCGAGGTTTTGTTAAAAAAAAAAAAAAGTCACAATCAATGACAATGCATGGAAAAAGGTGGTGTCGATGTAATTCTCTGACCTTCCTAAAAATTAATCTCAATTTCGCTTTACCCTTCTGATTCCTCATGGCTTTCATGCCATTTCTCCGTGCCGGTCATGTTTTCAGGAGTAAAAGCTGAGCGGAACACAATTTGAAATAGCTTGTGGCGGGTTCTGCTGGTGTGACCAGCAGGCTTCAGTAAAGCCTTCTGTTCATCCTCAGCAGATTTTGTCACCTTGAGCTCTAAAGTCTTATGGTGGATGTGAGGACTATGCTCCAATTTCAGGTGCCTGGTTGGTTTCCAGCATGTGTTTTAGTAGTTTTGCTCCTTCATATAAAAATGTGAACAAAACCAATCAGTACTTTAATGGATAATTCCAGTTTTAATAAACCAGAAACACCTGCACTTTAAAGCACATGCAATACATCTGATGTGCATCGTGAGTGCACAGCTGCCTGAGTGGCAGAAAAATCTGTACTGTGTACCAAAATGGCTATTAACCCCTGTAAATCTGTATGCACTAATGAGGTTCTGTGTAAAAGCTACAGAATCTTAATTCGCCCCAAGAATCTAAATTCAGGGCCCGTGAGCCTCAACCTCATGGAAAAAGATGTCCAATATATTTCTGCAGTCTGGGAGCTGGACCCACAGGTGGTGACATGTCTGTTCCGTTCCTTGCATTCATTATCAGCCCACTACCCGGTCTATGTATGGAGGAGGCAGGTGGAGTGCATTGGTGAAACAATGCAGTTATTCACTTTATGTTACCAACATCAGTCTTCCCTTGACCATTTGATGAGCAGTGTAGCACCCTAAAAACAGAATACTTGCCTAAAAATGTAATGCACTTAACTCAATCAAAAATGTAATCAAACCCAATCATGTAATAATTTCACTAATAATGTAAGAAAAAAAAAATCCTGAGTGATATTGTTTTAACATTTTAACAGAGAGCAGTTCAAATCAAGTGGGCGGAGCTTACTTTGATTAACAATCTGCACAGTTGATTCAACACTAATTACCGGGGTAAACCAATTCTGTCACATAACTCCAGCACTGACCTCCATTTAAATCAGACAGTGTTAAAAATACACTTTGGGGGTTGAATTCAATTTTGAAACATTTAACACAGTGTTCGATTCTCAAAACACAAAATATATTACATTATCGGTAAAACTATTAATAGAATTTTCTATGATTATCTCTGTAAGTCACACCCATTGAATGTGACATACTGTAAGCATTTTGAGTACCAGATGGTGTAGGAAGCGCAAAAGTTCAGTTCGTTTACCATTGACCATATTCCAAAAACACAATATTAACCAGGAGACTGTGTTCTGTCTAGTGAAGCTGCATTGTCAAGAAAAATTCTGGGTTGAATTCCCCTTTGTAGCCTATTTTAATTAACTCATTCACTCCCAAAGACTTATTTCTACGTTTTTATTAGGTTTTTGCTTGCTAGAGTTTTTGTATGAAGGCTTTGATGCAGTTTCTGACCTGAAGTGGAAGCTTAAAGCGATGGTAGTTATTACAAAAAAACAAAAACCAAAAAAAAAGTGTGCTTCATCTGTTTCATTAATGAAAAAACAACAACTTAAAAACGTGTAAATACGTCTTTGGGAGTGAATGAGTTAAATAACCTCAGATTGTGATTAGGGATGTAACGATCATGATATCGTGGTATTAAAACTGCCACAATATCGTCGTCCTCATGTTCACGATATTTAAAAGGAACACATCTGTTAAAAAAAAAAAAAAAAAGTCAGGTTGATTTCCATTTGTGCAGTTCTAGTACCCTCTGGTGGCTATTTTTGGAGTGCAATTTAATTTTCATGGTTGATGTTTTGGCCCTTCTATGTTTAAAATCTAGGCTAATTGTCAGAAGAAGGGAAATGTAATATAATATAAAAAAAAAACGTAAAAAAGCACAATATTGTGCTTTTATATAGTCTTTTTTTTTTTTTTTTTACAATATTGTGACCTCATAATATAGTTACATCCCTTATTGTGATCCCTGTCCTATACACTCCAAAAAGAGAATTGTTGACCAACTTTAAAAAAATCGCTTCAGTTGGTAACATTTAAGTTAATCCAAAGTGAATATATATAAATATTATAATATAATCAGTTAGGGCGGCACGGTGGCGAGTGGTTAGCACGTCCGCCTCCCAGTTCTGAGGACTCCAGTTCGAGTCCAGGCTCCGGCCTTCCTGGGTGGAATTTGCATGTTCTCCCCGTGTCCGCGTGGGTCTTCTCCGGGTACTCCGGTCTCCTCCCACATTCCAAAGACATGCATGGCAGGTTAATTGGGTGCTCCGAATTGTCCCTAGGTGTGCTTGTGAGTGTGGATGGTTGTTCGTCTCTGTGTGCCCTGCGATTGGCTGGCAACTAGTCCAGGGTGTCCCCCGCCTACTACCCAGAGCCAGCTGAGATAGGCGCCAGCACCCCCCGCGACCCTTGTGAGGAATAAGCGGTACAGAAAATGGATGGATGGATATAATCAGTTTGTATTAACATTAAATTTGATATATTCACTTTGGATTAATTTAATTTAATTGTGTGTTACCATTTGAAGTGATTGTTTTAAGTTGGTCAACATACGTATCTTTTCAAACTTAAGTTGGTTCAACAATTCTCTTTTTAGAGTGTTTAATAGTCAAATCAGCTATCAAGTTGGCTATGTAGGTATAGCTTACTTCCTGTTTCTCCTTTTGACCCACAGAAGATCAATATTATCATATTTGGATTGGTTTCAATATTATTTATCTCTTTGGCAGGTGGTGCTCGACGCCGCTGCTGTTTTAATTTGAAGGCAAAGCCTCATATCTTTTTCCGGTTTCGTCTGACTTGGCACCTCTTGACTGTGGACGCATCTGGGCTGCACGGGCGCATCTGCCAGCCAAGCGCGCAACATCCAGACTGTTCCAAATAAAAGCGCTCTCTGACCGAGTGATGCGCGCTCGACAAACTTGATCCTATTTTATTATCTTTGTAAAAGTGTTTGACCCTCTTTCACCATTACCCCGCACCGAGGCTCCGCGGATTTTCTGTCGTCCCTTGGTCTCCGAACCGCGCGGAGGAAGTGGTCACTGTTGGCTTTGGTGACCGCTGTCGTGATGGTTCTGCTGGCTCTGGCCATTGGGGTGCCGCTTCTCCTCCTGCGCTCCTCGGAGACCTCCGCTCATTACTACGAGATGATGGGCACCTGTCGGATGGTATGCGACCCTTACAGCGCCAAACCCGGGGGAGCCGCCGCCGGGGAGGAAACCCAGACCGTCAACGGCATGGCGCCACTACCACCGATGGCACAGGGCAGCCGCGGGGAACCGGGGCGACCGGGAAAACCGGGACTCAGGGGTCCGCCGGGAGAACCGGGACCCCCGGGCCCCAGGGGTCCACCGGGGGAGCGCGGCGGCAGCAAACTCGCCTTCCCCGCTTTAACCGGAGCAGCGGCAGAGCACGGCGAAACGGACGGTACGAACTCGACAAACAGCGGGAACCGGGTCGCTTTTTACGTCGGTCTTAAGAACCCCCACGAAGGATACGAGGTGCTGAGGTTTGACGACGTGATTACAAACTTGGGGAACCTCTACGATCCGAGCACCGGGAAGTTCACCTGCCATGTATCCGGGATCTATTACTTCACTTATCATGTGCTGATGCGAGGAGGAGACGGAACCAGCATGTGGGCCGACTTGTGTAAAAATGGACAGGTGAGTTACCTTACACAAAAATAAATGATTTGATTTAGCCTTCTGCATGTTGTACAGTCTTCCCTCGCTATAACGCGGTTCACTTTTCGCGGTCTCGCTGTATCGCGGATTTTTTTTTAAGTGCAATTTTGCATTTTTTTTTTTACAGTAATATACCCATTTTATAAAATTCATGAAGGTTTGAACATTATCAGTGTTTGAACAAGAGAGAAATGTGAGAACATGTAAATGCCTCAATGAGAAAAGTGTATAAATTGTGCGGTCGGGGATTTTAGAGCCTTAAAACATTTATAAGAGTTGTAAAACATAAAGCTAACTACTTCGCGGATTTCATTTATTGCGGGTATTTTTTGGACCCTAACCCCAGCGGAAAATGAGGGAACACTGTACAGTGATAAGATCACTATATACTCAACGAAATGCGCGCTTTTACGCACGAAAACAAACAAACAAACAAATAAATAAAAAATAAAAAAAACAGCACCAGGCGTCATCATAAGATTAAGCGAGGACATGAGCACAAGCTATGGGCACGTTCCTGTTTGCCACTGATGATGATCATCAGGTGTTGCGTAATAATGTGGACCGATGTTGCTCAGGGGAGGGAGAATCGGCAGATAAGCATTTAGTCATGGTCTTTTAAATCATATTTAAATATTTATATATTCAAAATATTTCAACAACGAATCACTTTCCCCCCCATTATCAACACATGCAGCAGCTTTGTAAAAAGATGTTGCTACTGTCCTCGATTTCCCAGGTCCGAGCCAGTGCCATAGCTCAGGATGCAGACCAAAACTATGACTACGCCAGCAACAGTGCCGTGCTGCACTTGGACTCGGGCGACGAAGTGTACGTGAAACTGGACGGTGGCAAAGCTCATGGAGGCAATAATAACAAGTACAGCACCTTCTCTGGCTTCATCTTATACCCTGACTAGGTCAGATTGCCATCAGAAGTTATTTTCATGGAAGTACTGTATATGGTTATAATGTGTTTTTGTGTCCTTCAACACACAAGCTGCTTCATGTCAATTGATGGACAGCTCCCTCAATACAGAGGTGAATATGATATTCTACTTCAAGTCTCTGGTGGATTATAACGGTGCGTGATGTTCCTCGGAAGTCAAACATCAGTCGGAAAAGATGTGCAATCTTACTGTTAAAACCTGGCCATATGTAGAAACATTTCAAATATTGATCTGACACAACGGCACGAAACAAGCCATCTAAATGCATCTATACAGCATGAAAAAAACATAAACAAAACACATATTGCAACATGAACACACAAACACAAAATACATATTCTTGCCATCATGATTTATAGTGAAGTATTAAAAAATACATAGCACATATTAATGCAGGGGTGTCCAAACTACGGCCCGGGGGCCATTTGCGGCCCGCCGTCCATTTTTTAGTGGCCCGCGACATATGCTAAAAATGGCATTTGACTCAGTTCAAATAAAATAAAAGCAAAAATGTTTGGAGATGGTCAAAGTAAGAAGGGAGTGTGTCGAAAAACAGGTGCTACTAAAGGTGATTTTAGTTAACTAAAACTAACGAAAAAACTAAAATTCAAAACAGCAATTTCGTTAACGAAATAAAAGAAACTAACTAATAAACTAATAAACTGAAACTACATTTTTTGTTGACAAAACTAACTAAAATAAAACTATAATTATAGCAAAAATGTCCTTTGTTTTAGTCTTTGGTCATTAATTTAATGCATCAGCCTTTGGGGATGGTTTTAAATGTGATTTTTAGTAGATTTATTTTGATATAAAAAGGAATAATGACGTTGCGCCCATGGTGTTTTTTAAATATTGCGCACAAGTAATACACATTTTTTTTTAAAAGCAAAAAACTAAAAGTAATACTGAAACTAACTAAACTAAAACTAAGCATTTATTAAAAAACTAAAACTAATAAAAAAAACTAACAGAACCACCGTGAAAACTAATTACAACTAACTAAAAAAAAAAAAAAAAAAAAACTCTAAACAAAATAAAAACTAAAATGAAAATTTCCAAAACTATAATAACCCTACTGCCATATTGCAAATAAATTATTTGTACAATTTTTAGGACTAAACACAATTTCTCTTCATAACATTCTGTGGCCCTTGCCTCCTTCTGATTTTCTGTATGTGACCCTCAAATTGAAAAGTTTGGACACCCCTGTATTAATGTCTGATCAGGTTTTGCATTTTGTGTACAAGGATCACTATTGTGGTTTTATGCAGTTGCAACAATTATGAATCTTGTGTCAGCTTCTGCTATATGGCCAGGCCTTCACTATACATGTAAAACTAAACTTGTGAAATGAAAATATACATGGTGGGGTTTATTGTGTGTGTGTGTGTGTGTTGTTTCCCTCTTCTTCCAAATGCAAGCACAGCATCAAAGTCCAAATTGGAACTAACACTTACCAAAGGCAGACGCACACATGTCCATTCTTGTCCTATCATCCAAACTGCCAAAGGGAAGTTGGACCCATCTGATCATACACAACAGTGTCAGCAAAGGACAGGAGCCCAGTAACTGAAACTGTCAGACTTTACAATCTTGAGGCTAAAACGACAACAAAAATCAAAAATAGTTATGCTCTGCTGTTTGGCAGGGGTATTGTTTCTTTGTTTGTTTATTTTGGTAATCAAAATGGATTGACTGTGTTTGATGAAATACCCAATAAATCGTTCAGTCATTTATATTTTGAATTCCTATCATATATCAATAAACATTGGTTCACAAAAAATGTGTCAGGTCGTAAGTCTTTTCTCATTCACCAAGTAAATGAGTTATTGTATTGTCCTTATGTCACATGACCAAAACAGAAAACAGACGGACTTCCTGTGTGCTCAGTGATAACTACGATAATTCCGGGGTGATGACATGATGGCTTGAGCCCAAAAGATGGAATATTTTTTCTTTATTGCTGGCACATATGGACAAAAGATAAATACATGTACAGGTTATTTAGCTATACGGTAGTACATGCAGTATATGATATGATGTACACTCTAAAAAGAGAATTGTTGAACCAATTTGAGATTACAAATTGATATAAATATTAATAGATTAAAAATAACATTGCTTCAATTGGTAACACAAGATTGAATTAAGTTAATCCAAAGTGATTATATTAAGACTTAGACTAAGTCTAAGTCTTAATCACTTTGGATTAATTTATATATATATATATATATATATATATATATATATATATATATATATATACAGTATATAATTTATTCACTTTGGATATGTGTTACCAAGTGAAGCAATTCAATTAAGTTGGTCAACAATTCTCTTTTTACCCTTAAATTGGTTCAACATTTCTCTTTTTAGAGTGTATGTAAACATGAACGAAGACTAAACATAAGATACGGTCATCTTTCAGTAACTCTTGAAGACAATTTTATGCTGAACAAAAACATTGTAGACGGTCAATATTGATTCTACAGGTGCGTTGTAGCTTTCCTGCCACGGGTTCTGTGGGGGGCGGGGCTCTGCCAGCGACCTGAAGCAGAAGGAAGTGCTTCGTCCTGATTTG
Organism: Festucalex cinctus; assembly: GCF_051991245.1. Lineage (NCBI taxonomy): Eukaryota > Metazoa > Chordata > Actinopteri > Syngnathiformes > Syngnathidae > Festucalex > Festucalex cinctus. The sequence goes on from NC_135412.1 coordinate 6,434,811, forward strand.
CCGAATGAGGAATTGTGGTTGCATATAATATAACCCCAATTGATTACTATTTACGATGCAGGTGTGCACAAAAACTGCAAAGCAATGTCCATTGCATTTTGTGCAGATATGATGTCATTTCAAATTTGGTGAGGATCTGGATAAAAAAAAAATGTGTCATTTATTTTCAGTTTTCTTTGTGTCTCTAATGGAAATTCTGAATTTCAAATTCTCTCCATGCATCCTGGAAGACAAATGGCAGTCTTGTTTTATATCATTCTCCATGAACCAGAAAACGGGCAACATGTGCAATTTATGCAGTTATGTTGTCTGAGGAATTTACAAATGCACTTACAACGAAACCTACTGCCCTATAATTAGAAATTGCCAATTTCCATGAACTAGGAAATGATCAAAAAACATTTGGCTGGGGGGGAAAAAAAATGACCACAAATAATGCACAGACAGTAAGTGCGTTGAATTTGGTACTGATCATTGAGTATCATCATGATGGCAACGTCTACAGGCAATAATCTCAGCATACGTTTTAATCTCGCATCATAATTCTGTGTTTTTCCAGGCTGCTTTGTTTCGCAAACGTAGCCTGGAGACTTTAGGAAGACAATGCAAAGCGTGCCCCGCACCGCTGCTCACATGTTCCAAGTTCCCTGACTGTCCTTTGCTCCACAATAGCTGGCGGCTATTTTTGAGTCAGTAAGCCTCCATTTATTTTTAAAGGTTATACCGAGGACGAAAGAGAAAATTTTGCTGTGAAAATTAGTGCTCAAATACAAGGTAATACAATACACAATTAACACAATGTAATTGTCAATTCTAATTTCATGCACATCATATGATCTGAAAATATGGAAATTAAAAGGTGTAAAAAAAAACAACAACATTGGTGTGTGGTTTTTATTTCATCATGAATTGCTACTGAATGTAGCCTGGACTTCTAAATTTTGGGCTATGCTAGCTCCCTGATTGACAATAAAAGACACACAAAAATTGCTCATTGCTCCTGCAAACGAAAGCATTTTTCTCAAGTATCAAACTAGTTGGAAACTGGAGGCTGATACCTCCTGTGCTTCACCTTTCATTTGCTTGCATTGAGACCACAAACAGTGCACCAAACCCATTAAGATGACGTTTTGTGTGCATTTGATCCTCATTTTTTTCCCCCCATCTTCTTCTTCAAACTGCCCCTTTGCGAACACCAAACACCTGTTTACACACCACGCTTGTCGTCAATATAAATGGAAATCATGGAAAACAAATATTAGCATGTCGGCTTTTATGAATGTCAATTAAGGCTTTGGCCAACATCGTTGTAGTCGCCCACATGAAAATCCATCCTGGAGATGGATGTGAAAATCAGCTGTTGGGAATAATCAGCACTTTTGTCCAATCAAAAGTTAAACAACTGTCAACTATTTCATCAACATGTTGCAGGTTTGCTACAAAACGGGAACTAACTTTTTTTTATTTTATTTTTTTTACTTTCTGTAGGTTTAATGTATCCTCTTCCATCCCAAACGAAAGTGGCAATTAAGTTAAAGTGGCAAATTTGCCACTTTTTCTTTTTTCATCATATTAAAAAGTGGCAAATTTGCCAATTTTTTTTTTATTTTAGTTTTTATTTCATTTTGAGTTTTGTTTTTTAAATTTAGTTAGTTTTAATTAGTTTTCAGGGTAGTTCTGTTAGATTTTATTAGTTTTAGTTCTTTAATAAATGATTATTTTTTAGTTTAGTTTCAGTATTAGTTTTAGTTTTTAAAAAAATGTGTATTACTTGTGCACAATATTTAAAAAAAAACACTATGGGAGCGATGTCATATGAAGATGCTTTTCTATTGGCTGCTGCTAGATGACGTTACTTCTGTGTGACATACTTTCAATCGCCATTATTCCAGTTTATATCAAAATAAATTACTAAAAATCACATTTGAAATCATCCCCAAAGGATCATGCATTAAATTAATTACCAAAGACTAAAACGAAGGACATGTTTGCCCTAATTATAGTTAGTTTTAGTTAGTTTTGTAAACATAAAATGTAGTTTGTTAGTTTTAGTTTTTTAAAAAGCATTTCCATTTTTATTTTATTTCGTTAACAAAAATTTTTATTTTTATTTTAGTTTGTTATTTCGTTAGTTTTCGTAACCTAAAATAACGTTTGATGGCACCTGTGTTTTTTGAGACGCTCCCTTCTTACTTTGACCATCTCCAAACATTTTTGTTTTTATTAATTTATTTTAACTGAGTCAAATGCCATTTTTAGCATATGTCGCGGGCCACTGAAAAATGGACGGCGGGCCGCAAATGGCCCCCGGGCCGTAGTTTGGACACCACTGATTTAGAGCAAAGGCTGCTATTTCATGGGATATGGTGATCATGTTCAATTATCTCAATCATTCCAAAAAATGCATAACATTTCATAATTAAATTTTGTATTGTGTCATTTTGAACTTTGAGAACTTCACACCACCACCCCAGAGAACATTTGAATGATGGTGAGCAGTAACCTTTTGAACTGTTTTAAGATAAGACCCGTACAGCCTCTCAGAGGAACTGCTCATTTAGGATGAAAAGTGGAACGTCCGACACCGACGGAGGTGTGACCGGCAGCGCATGTCACCGGCTGCCAGACGGATGCTCTCATAAGAGCCAGACGGAAATACATCAACGACACAGGGGAAAGGTTTCAGAGGACAGCTTAGGCAATCTAACATTAAACACTTATGAGTGCCAAACGTACCAAAATTGTCATATGTGCACTGGTAGTGCACACATTGCTTGTGTGGTGGTTCATTACTGACAGGTGATTAGTCCAAAGAATATGCACTCTCACCCAAAGTCACTCAGTTGGGATAGGCTCCCCCTACCCTGTCACCCTCAACGGAGTAAGTGGTAGAGAAAAAGATTGCATAAATGAGAGCGTGACCTGATGAAAAACACACACTGCAACTGATTTAGCCTCTAGAATTCATGCGTTTTTTTGCTGTTGTCTTTTTTTTTTTTTAGGATGAATTGTGATTCAGCCAAATGGTGACTCACTCATTCTGTCAGTCTGCAAAAAAAAAAAATCACATCTCAGTCGGAGCTTAATCGGCCAAACAAGGAGGAGGACATGCAACAGAGGGGCAAAGGCACATTGGGGTATAAGGCGCATCAAGTAAACACAATCCATTGTACATAGTGGTCGCTTCTGTGTATGTGGTTGCCATTTCGGAGAGTTCCACATAGAGGTCATTACAGCTTTTTTTTTTTTTTTTTTTTAAAAAGGGGGAAGTCAAAAAATATATATATATTGACAGCCCCACTAGTCTAAATACGGTATACTGGTTAATATTGCATTAGTGGAATATGTGTTAAGCAGCAAAATCCAGTAGTTTTTATCAATATCAGAAGGCGGCCATTTTGCCACTTCCTGTCAAGTGAAAATGACATCACAGTTGCGCAGGTCTCAGGCAACAACCAATCACAGCTCAGCTTCAGAAAAAAACGGTAAGCTGCAAGTGGCAAAATGGCCGCCCCTGAGATGGATAAAAACGGCTGGATTTTGCAGAATAACTCATATTCCACAAATGCAATATTACCGTATTTTCTGCACTATAAGGCGCACCTTCAATGAATGACATATTTTAAAACTTTTTCCATATATAAGGCGCTACAGTAGAGGCTGGGGTTACATTATGCATCCATTAGATGGTGCTGCGCTAAAGGGAATGTCAACAAAACAGTCAGATAGGTCAGTCAAACTTTATTAATAGATTACAAACCAGCTTCCTGACAACTTCATTCACTCCCAAAACGAATAAACAGCTGTTTTATTATTTTCTCTGAGCTAAAGTATTAGTATTAGCTCGCGAACCAAGATGGCGGGATCTTCTGCACATGCGCGTCACCGATCGTGCAGGGTCACCGATCGCGTCTTGACAGCGAGACCTGGTGCGGCTCAATATTGATCCATATATAAGGCGCATGGTCAGCTTTTGAAAAAATTGAAGGCTTTTAGGTGCGCCTTATAGAGCGGAAAATACGGTAATCAGAATGCCATGACTTAGTGAGGTCACGTTTAACATATTACTGTCAAGAAATGTTTAAGGTTGACTTTTCCTTTAATGTTAAAAAGCAATTTATTCACCTTACATTCAACAAACAGTTGATTTAGTTTGATGTTTCCACCAAGCACACTTACGTTTAGTAGTGTACACAATTTGAGGTAGAAAATAAGTAATCTGTATGTTCCACTTTTGCCCCCTCAAGTGTAGTACTTTAAGTGTAGCTCTAGCCTAAGCCATTGGCCTCATCAGCATACAGATGCAAGTAATATTTGCAAAGCAGATAAATGTCAATTTCCACTTCACATCATCCTGATTCTCAAACAGAAAGAAAAAAAAAAAAAAACAGAAACCTGGGCCTTTGAATATTCAACATAAATTTTCCTGAGGCCATTACATTTCATCTCTGAGTGATGTTGACCACACCCACGCAAATGATTTGCAGGTCGACAAGAGTACAGTTCTCAAAAAAGCATCTCTGTCACGCTATGGGAAATTATGGGGGATAAAACGGGGCAACTCTCAGGTAATATCTCTCTCTCTCTCTCCCTCTCTCGCTGTCTCTCTCTCGCTCTTTCTCTCTCTCTCTCTCTCTCTCTCTCTCTCTCTCTCTCTCTCCCCCTCTCTCGCTGTCTCTCTCTCTCTCGCTCTCTTTCTCGTTCTTTCTCTCGCAGTCCCTCTCTCTCTCTCTCTCTCTCTCTCTCTCTCTCTCTCTCTCTCTCTCTCTCTCTCTCTCTCTCTCTCTCTCTCTCTCTCTCTCTCGCTGTCTCTCTCTCTTACTCTCTCTCTCTCTCTCTCTCTCTCTCTCCCTCTCTCGCTGTCTCTCTCTTGCTCTCTTTCTCTCTCTCACTCTCTCTCTCTCGCTGTCCCTCTCTCTCTCTCTCGCTCTCTCTCGCTCTCTTTCTCTCTCTCGCTCTCTCTCTCTCTCTCTCTCTCTCTCTCTCTCGCTGTCTCTCTCTCTCTCTCTCTCTCTCTCTCTCTCTCTCTCTCTCTCTCTCTCTCTCTCTCTCTCTCACGCGAGCTTGCACGCATGTGCACGCCGTCTTCCTAAAGGTCATTAGCTACTTCGTCTTAGTGTGTACATGTATTTATTGAAATGCACTTAAAATGCAAACATCTTGGTATATTGCAAGTCTAAAATGATCACAACCACATGAGAACTATCCACATTATATTGTCAAAAATGGATCATTCATTCAAGAAATATTCACTTTACCCCATCTCCGATGACTTTTTTTTTTTTTGTCATCTCATGACACGCAGTCTATCATACCTGAATATTAGTGAGAAAAGGTTACAGATAAGTCTTGAGAGCAGCCGGCGACGTTTTATTGTAACAAAGCCAATAAGAACTATGTCTTTAATTTCTCCTCTGGCTGGCAGCTGCTGACAGGCTGGGGATGCCTGATGAGAGAGTCACGGTCCTGAGAGAGTTGACTGAAAGGTTAGGGTCGCCCCGGGCAGACACGCTGATGAGGACCGGCAGGCACACACACACACACACACACACACACACACACCACACACACACACACACACACACACACACACACACACACACACACACACACACACACACACACACACGCACGCACATGCATATACAGTTCGCCTTAACACAGTCATGTATTCTACCTAATTTTTGGTGATTTAAAATCCACAAATGTACCAAAAAAAGAGCCGCTGGTATTACGTTCTAATTTTGTATGCTTGGATGCTCACAATGACAGTGCTAACATCATGATGATCGAAATGTACAATAGTCTGAACAGACCACTGCTAATGCTAATGCTAATGCTAATGCTAATGCTAATGCTAATGCTAATGCTAATGCTAATGCTAATGCTAATGTGGTGATTTGCGCTGTTGACTATTTGAGCTGGTTCAGGAGCGCCAAAAAACATGAATAGGATGTTGCTGAAGAATCCATGAATCATTGTTTCCATATACAATTGGCAAACAAAATCACAAAAAAACAAAAGTGAATGGTTATTTTGTTGTTTTTAATGTAAAGTCTAAGTCTCGGTACCTCCAATTGTGTCGGGTCTGCTGACCTGAGGCTCCGGGCAGGTGAGTAGGGGTGCAAGAGCTCAGCGAGGTAAGATGGGGCAAGAGCATTTAGAGATGTAAAAACAAATAAAAGAATTTTAAAAAGGACACTAAATTTTACGGGCAGCCAGTGAAGAGAGGCCAGGATAGGAATTATGTGCTCCCTCTTACAGGCACCAGCATTTTGGACAAGCTGGAGACACTTGAGGGAGGACTGGCTGATTCCAAAGTAAAGTGCATTACAGTAATCCAGCCGAGATGTAACAAAGGCATGGACGACCCAGGAAACACTGGAGAAACTATGCCTGTGTCCAAATTCACAAGGCTGGGTCCTCCGAAAGCCAAATTTGTCGGCTGCATGACGTCACTTCCGGGACGCTCATTTTTGCTCCTTGCCTCTTTGACAAGCGTTTTCTGCTTAATACTTTCCTTTTGTGTGAGGTTTTTGATTACTTTTTGTAAACCTTTAAATCTGCGTTTTTTGGGATCGGCACACCTCATTCATAAAACACTTCATTTGAAGTTCATGATGATTTACTTAATTTTAGGTCCTCCAAAAACATGGATTTATTCAATATTTAGATTTAAAACTTTCAATATTACATTTATAGTGGTACAAAAACATATGGTGGCTTAATTGTGACAAATGGCACACCCATGTTGATGTACAGGGTATGCATCGGGATGAACTTTATTACTGTCCTTTAGACTTAGACTTAGACTTAGACTTAGACTTAGACTTAGACTTAGACTTGACTTTATTGATCCCTTTGGGATGGCTCCCTCTGGGAAATTTACATGTCCAGCAGCAATGAGAACAGATAATAAATTAAAAAATAATTCAATCAATCAATAAATAAGGTTATTACACCAGAGATTGAATTAGATTAAATAGATTGAATTTACCGCACATAGGTGAGGTGAGTGAGCCCGCATATTAATTTACTGATTTTTAATGACATGCAGGACAATATTAAGTATTTTGTGAGAAGATTTTTGTGGAAATGCGCCAGTATTAGTGCATTCACCAAGTTTCGATCTCTTAAAGAGGATTACCATAGAGTAATGTAGTAGTTAATTCACTGCTCTAATTTGTTTTAGGAAACAATTGAGCTTGTCATCAGTCAGTCACAGTTACACTGACTGTTTGTTGCACAGAAATGCCTGAGAAAAGGACTTAACTCCAAAAATATATATCTGCAACATGCAGCAACCAGTTGGACTGCATGCATGTACTCCATCAGACAGTTCTTCTCAAAATGCCTGAGAAGAAGCAGGCTGTCATGTTTTCCTAATTCCCTACATGTTCCCCTTGAAAGAAACTTCAGTTTCAATTAGTCCGACAAATAGCCTTAGACAGTCATTTTCAAACTGATCCTACATATCAACGTGCTGTTTGGATTTAAGCCGTAATGACGAGTTTTCTGTCTGAGTTTCAGTAAAATCCCAGCAAAGCATTGATGTAATTAGCCAGTTATTTGATGTGACCGTTTATCCTCCCCTTAAGCTTAAACAAACTTCTCAGCAAGGCGCAATCTTAGGGGGGTTAATCTGTCGCCGACGTCTCATTAGGACTCTAAAAGGGTTCAACCAGATCTTAATTATTTATCTGCATTAATATCAGTTTAATTATTGATGATAGGTTAAGGTGTGTGTTCGGGTGTGAAGGCCAAAGATCAGCCCTTAGCTTCCCTCCTGATTAATGGATGAGCATGAGGAGCCCTTCATGTATTATTACTGGAGAGAGCCTGGACCTTGAAGAGGGCCTGGCAGACGGACTGGAAAGTCTGAATAATAATTATTATTTCGTATGCAAACTTGTCCTCTAAGGCGGTACAGTGGTTGAGTGGATAGCATGTCCGCCTCACAGTTGAGGTTTGAGGGCTTGGCTCCGACCGCACTGTGAGGAGTTTGCATGTTCTTCTCATGTGTGGCGGTTTTTCTCTGGGTACTCCGGTTTCCTCCCACATGCCAAGAACATGTAGGCAAATTGAAGTGAAGAATAAATTGAACTCGCTATGTGAGCGTGAATGGTTACTTGCAGGTCACCATTATACCCCAAACTAGTGACCCCGCCTCTCATACAAAGTCAGTGGGATAGGCTCCAACATGCCAACGACCCCAGATCATAATTGGCATAGAAGATGGATGTACTTGTCCTCTGTACATTTATGGCATTTCAAGGTAGCCATTTGTCAATTCAAGTGAGACCCAACTAACAAATGTGGTCACAAATTATGAAAAAATATAAATAATTATTTTTTTTAAACTAGTATAGTTTATTTCACCTCATGTCTGGATGTATGTTCAATATTATTTTCTAGAGACCCTTATAAATGTGACATCGTTGGCCAATGGTTTGATTTCAACTTTTGCGGCATAAAAAGATGAGCACTCGATTGAACAACCTTATTGCAGTAGCTCGGCGCTGACATCTATTGGACAACTACAGTATTACAAAGAAAAGATTACAGTACCTACTTCCAAGTGGAGGAGCAGGACCATTGTATTTGGAGGACCCCCGGTTCAAGATGGCGGCACCTGCACGCCTCTCCAATTCTTTCTCGAGGCTCCATCTAGTATAACAGGTATCTTTGGGCACGCGAGCACGCAGTCAAAAAGGACGAGGGGGAAGTTGGAGCAGTTTTTTTTTTTTTTTTAAATATTCATTCCACACGTTCAAATACAAAACAATGACTACAAAGCTCAACAAAACAAAACCAAATTCACCTCCAAGGGGTTATACAAGAGTCGACAATAATACATAAATGTTTTCATATCGCTCAGACTTGATACAATCAAGGGACTGTAAATATAACCCAAATTCTATCAGAAAAACAACAAAGATGGAGGGCGATTTAAGAAGTCTTCGTTTGTGAGTAAAGAATTTGGCTAAACGTAAAATTAAATTATAGCACAGTTCTTTGTTCTTGTCTTCAAGAAAAGTTCCAAATGTTACAATGTCTCTTGTTATAAGAAGTTGTAGCAGCTAGTTAAGTTCAGCTTTAGTTGAATGCATGATTGAAACCAACATGCAGAAAAACAGAAGAAGAAAAAAAACTTTTACGGAAAATCCCTCGGAAATACATACTCAAGTTTGTGTGCTCAAAACTTTCGAGTATAGGAGAAAGATGACCCTGGAATTCCAAGCATGCCGATTGGCAATGTGTAAATAATTGCTAAGAATTAGGGGTGTTAAAAAAAAATCGATTCGGCAATATATCGCGATACTACATCACGCAATTCTCGAATCGATTCAATAGGCGGCTGAATCGATTTTTGAACTTCCATTTTTAATGGAAAACTATTCAACAAAACGTCTAACTTTTACACCTTAAGCATGGAAGAATGTTTTATGAACAGAACATTAAGCTTTAATATTTTATTTTAATGCTGTTCAAGCATGAAACTGATTACATCCTGTATAAGACTGAAGTTTCAGATAAATAAATAATACATGTTCATACAAATCTTACACTCTACAAGTTTACTGATTAGTATTTTCTAAATTTGAATGAAAAAAATTGCAACAATCGACTTATAAATTCGTATCGGGATTAATCGGTATCGAATCGAATCGTGACCTGTGAATCGTGATACGAATCGAATCGTCAGGTACTAGGCAATTCACACCCCTACTAAGAATTATGTTTTTATTTTGAACGTTTTATGTTAATTATTCCCTGGTAGCAATTAGTGCTGTCACTATTGAATATTTTTTTAGAATCGTTTTTAGAATCGATGAATCTATTGATTATTCATTTGATTAAAGTGTATTATAAAAGCATTTCCCACTGGTTACTGTTTATTAAAAAGAAATTGGTGGGGAAAAGTGCTTTAATTGGAATGTGGAATGTGTTTTGAGAGCCTGGTCAAGGAAAAATTTCAGTCACCATTGTGTCAGGTAATGTCTATTCTCTTCTAGTCTATATGTATGTTCAGTGTATGATAAATGTTAGTGGAAGCAACCTTAAGATATTGTAAATATAAATAAACATTTCAAAGTCTGAATTGCGTTTTGTGCATACACGGGAGTAAGAAATAAATGTGTATGCACGAACAATTGAGATTTCGGTCTGCGCCTTGAAAACCAAGTCAAAATGCATTCTACACTTCTGACAGTAGATGTCAGAAGAGGGCTGTGAACATTTCCCGCCTCATATTTCCGTGCAGAAATGCGTGTCTTGGCCATCATAAGATTCCCCACCATTAAAGTATTTATTTATTTATTTATTCATACACGTGTGGGCGCATTTAATTACCCTCTCGATCTTTAAATATCAAAACTAAATTAAACAATAGGCCAACGTCACAATGCCTCCCACGACTCCCTCTTTCCGCCACTAGGTGTCAGCACAAGCCGTCAGAGAGTTCACCCACAAGTCGACGCGACTGCAATCGTCTCGGTGATTTGGTTGTCTGAGGGCTTGAGACATTAAAAGCGCATCTGGTGATGTGGTTTTCGTGTATTTATTTCCACAGACAGGCGAGATTAAATGTGATATATAAATACAGGAAATTTCCAAGTGGAAGTGAAACAAAAAGTCGATTTTGAGACTGTGAAAGCTTGCAGTTGCAGGCGGCGTCTCGAGTCGTACGCGCATATTTTGAAAGTCTGTTTCGATTATGTTTTCTTTAAACATGCTATCATTACGAGAACAATTGTTATTCTGAATTTAATCGAATCTGATTTGATTTCCCTCCAGCTAGAGCTTGTGGTATAAATACATAACTGACACTGAAAATTGATTATTCTTTTTTTTACATGGAGTCAATTTATGCCACTTTTTGGTGAATTAATAAAAAAAAATGACTGGGACACGAAGCAAAAGAGTATTTTCGCGTTCCCATGCAATGACACTACTTGCACCATGTAGAACAATTAGCGTGGGTACATGTTTAATATTGAAGTTGTTGTTGTTGTTTTTTTTAATGGTTGACAACTTGCTATGTGCTGGATGTACATATCATAAATTTAAAAAAAATAAATAAATAAAAGCATTATTCTTATTTAGAGACACAGTCGTGCATTTTCTTTCACAAAGACCATTACGTTACTTGCCCCTCCCCGTGTGTGCGTGTGTGTGCGTGTGTGTGTGGTGGTGTATGTGTAGTATATAGGCTACTCAATAAAAGCGAGGCTGAAGTCCGTCCGTGCATTTATCATCCTATTACGGCGACAAATCTGACTCCCAATACATGAGAGCTAAAATGAATTACCAACGTGAAGCCGTCAATAAAGTCATTTCTGTAAATGGTGTCTCTGAGGGCCCCGGCTATTATTCAACCAGCTTTATCAGCACCTTGGAAATGACGTGGCTTGTAACGCGGGCCCCTGCTTCACTTTGATTAAGGGCCCTGCCAGGGACCGGTGACAGCGCTTTTCACTGGGCTTTTATTCAGCCCTTTGCCGGTGATGAACACCGGCCCGATCGGGCGGAATGAAGACTAATTAAAAGCAATAAATTATCTTTTGCAGGCCCTCTCAAGCAGCCCCTCTTTGCAGCACAAGATAAGAGCAGACTGAGTGCTCATTTGCGCACAAAAGGTGCTGCGGCTAAACAGCATGCTGATACTGTCCTAATTGGAATTTAATTAAGTAGCCACGGCTTCCGACTCCGGCCTGTGGGATAAAGATTTCATTGCGTTAAACATCAACACGTCCGCGCTATTATGATTATTAATAATGTTATTATTCCAAATCGCCAATTAGTGCGTGAAAGCAACTTTTTCGCGGACACGTTAAGACCGTTATGGAAGCTATATAAGACTGCTGTTGTATGTTGACCTCACAGTAATATTCATGCAGGATGATAAAAGTTGTATCTCGTAGCTAAAACACTTCCTTTAAAAAAAAATAAAAATTTTCCTTGAGGAAATATCAAAACTGTGCTGTCAACTTGTGAATATGTAAATATATATTTCTTCTCACCGATTTGTCAACATTGTGCTCCATATGTGATGAAATTTGACATTTCACATTTTTATTACATTTTGAAATTTAACATTTGATCATCATTTTATCATTAGATAGGCCTATTCCATAAGTTGTATGTAGGTCAATATTAGGGCTGGGAATCTTTGACTGTCTTATGATTAGATTCGATTACGATTTTTGGGTCTACGATTCGATTCAGAATCGATTTTCGATTCTCGATTCAAACGAACAAAATTATTTGATTGACAAATGATTTCTGCTTCAATTTACAGATATGCACAACATTGTCATGACGTTACTCCAGTCTGCTTTGCAAGACAAAATGACAAATAGAGACATTAAAGGGTCTTTTTTTGTTTTTTGTTTAAACATTTATTATTTTTTTATTCTAAGTGCCTTTTTCCATAAAAAAAAAACAGCATGTGGGCTACAACTGCCTTTTCCCCTTCTTCTTCATTTCTAATTTAAATAAAATCGATTTTTGGATATTAATATCGATTCGATTCTTTTATGAATCGATTTTTTTTGGCACACCCCTATAGTCAATATATTTATTCCTGTATTTTCTTTTATTTTTATTATTATTATTATTATTAATTTTCTGATCAATTTTTCCTTTCAGGAGAACAAAAGTGACTGATTTTTTTTTTTTTTTTTTATAATTGACCTATAAGTATAAATTTAATGGAAATGTTGGTATGCATGGCATGCACACCATGTTTTAAGTTGCGTTAGTTGGTTGTTTTTGTTTTCCCTGCAAATGTGGTGCATGTGCAAGCGCGCCTCGAGCTTGGCTGTTGTGGACTCGAGGCTCGCAGACGCGCTCGCCCAAATCCCGGGATCCCGATTGGACGAGGCGGGTTGTGACAGACCGGGTCTCGCGACGTGATTGGTCGGCCGCACGCGCGTACTCGCCCTTGCGCTGCGGCTGGGTTGTAAGAGGCAGACCGGAACCGGAGAAGGACGACAACACTTTGGGGGAAGAGTGAACACATATTAGCCTGCAGTGGGCCGAAGCAGTGCAGTGTTTTAGAACGCGCGGCTATATAGTCGCTCGCTATGCCATCTCTTGGAAAATTATTAAGTGAGGGCGTGTCATCGTCTTGGCGGCTAATGCGTTAAAACTTTACTCAATTGGCTTCACTCGGGCCCCGAAGGTTTGTTTTTACATGCGGTGCGACTAAATTGGACAACAGAGGGGCGGGAGAGCAACAAGTGGAGTGTGTCGCGGCGAGGCCGACATTTGTCACCGTCACTATAGCCATGGAGGAGCAAAAGGAGCCCGCCGGCGGCCGGGACTCGACCGAGGACGAGAGCGTTTCCCTGTCACCGAACCTGCCATCACCTCCCATGATCCTCCCCCACCAGGCCGCCCAGCAAGCTCACAGAACCACCAACTTTTTTATCGACAACATCCTGCGACCAGACTTCGGCTGCAAACGGGAGCCCGGCTACCGCGAGCGCAATAACCAGACGGCGAGCAGAGAGAACATCAACCCGCTGGCGGCGAGGCCGCACGCCGGCAGCCTGTGCTTGGACTCGAACTGCAGCAGCGACAGCGCCTCGTCGTCGCCGTCCTCGTCCTCGTCGTCGTCGTCGTCGTCGTCTTCGTCGCCCGCTTCCAAGCAGAACTCGGCCAAACAAGCGGAAGCGGCGAGCAACGGGAGCGGCAGGTTTGCCGACAGCCCGTCCGCCATCGTGGTCGTGAACGGCGGCAATGGAGCGACTCTGCCCGCGGCGAAGGACAAGCCCATGCTGTGGCCAGCCTGGGTGTACTGCACGCGATACTCGGACCGGCCCTCATCTGGTAAGGCGCTGAAAGCCCCCCAAGCGGCAACATATGGTTTTATGCATGCAGTTATTATTCAACAACAGACACTGCTTTTATCTGTTTGACAATTTTACATATTGACCCGATAACTCGACCGATCACAACACGCCAGGTATATTTTATTGAAAAAAATGGAATATTAAAGTGAATGAAATGCTCATTATTGTCGTTTAAATCCCCCAGCATCTCTCAAAAAGACGTTTCCTTTCTGTGGATTCATGCACTCAAAAGTTAAAAATCTTGAACTTGTGTGCAGTTTAAATTTTATATATTTTTGCTATACTCGCAATAATGCACTAATTTAATAAAATCTTGCTCATTAATAAATTATTTAAAAATATGAACACGTTATATAGGCAATGCATATTCGAGCGTCTCAGTGATGCAAACAAATTGAAACAAAAAAAATTCAATCATGTATTTATTTAATTGTACGTGCACCTATGCTGAATGTTAATTAAAGAAATATAGCAAACAAAGAAAAACAAGTTTATTAACATCATGCAATTATATAGGAGGTGCATGTGCAGTGTTTTTCCCTCAAGAAATATTTAAAAAAAAATTGTCTTACAACTATATTGCACGGGCAGTGACTTTATTATTATTATTATTATTATTATTATTATTATAAATTGTAATTTAAATTTCAATCACACCATTTACATGAATTTCGATAGCATATCCGCGTGTGCTGTGTTTACACGGACTTTTCATTTCCGTGATGTGTTGAAAGTTTTTTTTTTTTTTTGCCCCTTTTTTGGCCATTTTCAGTTTGCTGATGTTTTCAATCTGTGTAATTTTTCTTGATGATCTGTATTTTTTTTTTCCCCGACGCTCCAATTTGTTCAGATTTATCTCAAATCAAAGCTGAAAATGTGACTCATAGAGCAGGCAATGAAGTGCAGTGGGATTCGTATAATTGCAGCGTGCCTGCTCCTTCACAAAAAAAAATAAAAATACTTCAGCTGTCACAATCGCTCGTTTTATATTTGCACTCGACTTCAACAAGAAGCACGGGAGCGTTTTCATGCCAAGGTGCCTTTCTGGGTGGACGTGAAGAGGAGTTCCATCACACGTTAGCTTATTCGGGGGATGCTCGCAGAAAATCCGCCCGCCCGCCCGCTCCTCGTCCGCTTTGCCGCAGCTGCACTCTCGAACCCTCTCTGGGCTCGTCACACGTGGATATTTACGTGTTCGTGCCATTGTTGTTTCCACACCAGGGCCGAGGACACGCAAACTGAAGAAGAAGAAGAGCAGCAAGGAGGACAAGCGTCCCAGGACGGCGTTCACGGCGGAGCAGCTGCAGAGACTGAAAGCCGAATTCCAGGCCAACCGCTACATCACGGAGCAGCGAAGACAGTCGCTGGCCCAGGAACTCAACCTGAACGAGTCCCAGATCAAAATCTGGTTCCAGAACAAGCGGGCCAAGATCAAAAAGGCCACGGGCTACAAGAACGGCCTGGCGCTGCAGCTCATGGCCCAAGGACTGTACAACCACTCGACCACCACCGTGCAGGACGAGAAGGAGGACAGCGAGTAGTTATTAATATGGACATCGTTGCTATTAAAAAAGTTTATATAGCCGCTGCAGTTATCATGTGGTATACGAGTATATTTAATTAATCCCCCTCAGCTCACCGCCCCCCCCCCCATCTCTCACCCCGTGGTTGTTTTTGAAGATGCATAATGTGCCCCCCTTCATGTTTCCCTTCACACATCGCAGACTCAGAAAAGCCAAAGATTTTCATATGTTCACATGTATGGATTCAACATGTAAAAATTAAAAGGAAAAACAGACGCGAGCTCGCTGGACTTTCTTTCCCGATTTTATTTTTTTATTTTTTTTATTTTTATTTTTTTTTAGTTGACGCGGCTGACGGGGGCGTTGATGTGGTCTGTGCCCCCCCACGTGTTTGTGGAGAAAGCCAAAATAATGCTGGAGAATGTTTCGTCATTGTTGCGCGTCGCGCTCGTTTTCAATAACGCGGCGGAATTAGAAGGGAGGCCGATGCGACGGAGCCAATTAGAGGAAGCGCGAGTTGCCAGCAACCTCGTCAACATCAAGCTGGTGTAAACACACGCGCGCGCGCACGCGCAAGCCTCAGAAGATCGTGTATGAACAATAATAGGCAAATAATGGCTTATAAATTTGACTTATGATGAAAAAAAAAATGACGTGAATTCTCATTCATTTCTCTAAACAGGTCACACATACTGTACACAATAAATATGTATAATTTTAATATTGGATGTATACGTAAACGTGCTTATATCATTTGTTGTTGGTGAACCAAACATTATAGACCTGTGTGGGGGAAAAACAAAACAAAACATTATAGTGATGATGCATTATAACAAGAGAACAGATTGACAACATTTATTGTGTTTTTAAAATGCAATTTGCGTCAACATGTCAACACACATAATTCATAATATAGCTAATGTAAGTGCAGCATCGTTTATAAAATGTATGAAAGAGTGCAATGGCGAGTTTGCGTGTGTGTGTGTGTGTGTGTGTGTGTGTGCTGGGGTGCGTGTACGTGTGTGTATTTGTTCAATTATTTATTTATGTGTGTGCGTGTATACATTCCTGAAAAATCTGATTTTTTTTTTAACTATTCCACAAGAGGATGCATATCAATAAATAAATAAATAAATCTAAATAATAAAATAAAAAAACATATATATATATATATATATATATATGCACATTTTATTTTTTTATTAAAAGGAGCATAAACATAAATACATAATCATCGACTGTTGTCTGAATTGTTTGTATCATCTCCGCTTATGGAATGTGTTCCGTATACGCAAATGATTTTTGGATATGATGTAATTAAGAGCTAACAAGCTTGCAGAAGTCTGCGGCATGAGGAGCGCCATGCGTGCACTTCACGGCCCTCCGCTTTTTCGGCGCCTTTAATTATTTCAAGCAGCTCGCGTTGGGATCTGCCTATAAAGCAGCAATTTAATAAGCCCGCTCTGTGTTTTTAATTGATTTCAGTAATGACAAACAGGGACAGGGACTCGCTGCGTGTTTCTATATGCGGTTTACTCGACTGCTTTTGGAATATAATTGATATTTCGCCTCAGACTTCTCAGTGTTTCGGTCGCTTATTTGCTCCAGTGTTCTCCTTTGTGCCTGCAAATTAGTAGGCCTATTATAAAGTAGCCTATAGGACACAAAAGTGATTTCCCCCCATATAAGAATACGCCCACTGCACTTAGATTTACCCGCACACGGTCCATGAATGCAACACCGCTGTATTTATCAACAAATGTACATTTACAAAATAATAATTCTTAAAGTAGTCAGAGAATTTAACAGCTTTATGATGTCGTAAATTCAGATCGTACTCACCAATTCATTTAACCAAAATGTTAGAAAGATACCTCAACGCAGTTAAGAGCAAAAATAACACAATATTGTCTTAATAATTTTCTTCTAGTGTCACTGATAACGGGATATTAGATCTTGCTATTGTGCAGATATTTATGAAGGGGGAAAAACAGAGGGGAAACAAAATTAAACCCATATTTTCTGTGAAGCTCATCGAAAAACTTTCATTGGCATATAATGTCACTTTCCTAAAATGTACTAATTCATATTCATTATAGGCTGGGAATCTTTGACTGTCTCACGATTCGATTCGATTACGATTTTTTGGGTCTATACGATTCGATTCAGAATCGATTTTCGATTCAAACGATTTTCGATTCAAAATTATTTGATTGGCAAATGATTTCTGCTTCAATTTACAGATATGCAAAAAAAATTGTCCTGATCTACTCCAGTCTGCTTTGCAAGACAAAATGACAAATAGAGACATTAAAGTGTCTTTTTTTTTGTTTAGTTTTTTTGTTTAAACATTTATTCATTTTGTATTGTAAGTGCCTTTTTCCACAAAAAAAGCATGTGGGCTACAACTGCCTTTTCCCCTTCTTCTCCATGTCTAATTTAAATAAAATCATTTTTTTTATTTAAAGAGTAGAATATTATTTTTTTTTTAATAAAATAAATAAAATAAATAAAATCCTTTTTTAAGATGAGAAGATTAAAAATAAATATATAAATAAATAGATAAATAAATAAATAAAATATTTTTTTAAGATTAGAAGATTAAAAAATAAATAAATAAATAAATAAATAAATAAATAAATAAATAAATAAATAAATAATATCGATTTTTGGATATTAATATCCATTCGATTCGATTCATAAATGAGAATCTCGATTCTTTTATGAATTGATTTTTTTTGGCACACCCCTAATATTAGATATTAGGGTCTTATATTTCTTTCTTTTTTGACATCGAATTCAATGTAAGCCCTGCACTGTAACGTCTCTGTGTGTTAACTGCATTGGCGCTGTCGTCAAGTGTTCATGTCAATTATGAGGAATGAATGCGAAGGTTTCTGATTGGGAAAGACACGCGCGTGCGTGCGTGCGTGCACACGCACGCACGCGCGCCGCAGGCCTTAACGTGCCTCTAAATTCAGTTTGGCCATCTGGCCCGCATGTGTGAACGGAGGTGAAAAGGCTCTTCACGGTCAGCCAAGCCCACAGCTCGAACACTATAATGATAGTCAAATTCCCTGCTGTGAATGCGGAAGAGGATCTTATGACAGTGTATTTAAAATTCATACAATTATGAAACGGCGAGAGGACCCCCTCTCTATCCCACCTTGTCATTTAGGGAAGCCAAGGGTTTATCTGTAAAACAAAGAAAAGCCAGGGATCGTTTGCATAGTTAGCATAGTCTGCCTCGCAGGCACAATATGGATTTAATTTATATGCAAATGAAAGCAATAAAAAAGGAGAATACACACTGGAAATCGCACATGTTTAAAGGGGAACAGAGTTTGGATTCAGAGCAGGTGGCATCAATGACACAAGTAAGCGCGCGCAGCCGATTGCTGATGTTATATAATGTGCTTAAAGAGCACAGACGATTGCAGAGGTGCATCTCCAAAAAAGTAGCTCTTCTCGTGACGTCATGCGGTGTTGAGGAAAAATTACACTCAAGATAGCCTCAACGTGCACACGCAGGCACGCTCACCTAAATCCGTATTTCGATATTCTACTGCAATCGGTGGCACTTGACGCACAAAAACACTTTTACAGGCACTCAACTATGAGAAGTGACTCACATTGGCTCCATCCATCATGACATGTTACAACGTGTAAACTGCTCTGATGGGGATAACATACTTTAGTTGTTATAGCAATGCACAGTGAGATTATTTTATTTTAGCAACAAATATGTATTATTGGTTTCTATTACGGATGTTCGATACCACTTTTTTCCCAGACCGATACCGATAACGATACTCAGACCCTCAGTACTCACCGATACCGATACCAACTGCCGATACCAGTAGTACATTTTGACAAATTAAAAAAAATCACTAAAAGATATTTTTAAACAAATATATTTCCTTTAATTTTGACAAAAAAAACAAAAAAACAGCACAGTCACTCTTCAATAGACTTAACGCTCAAAATAAAACACAAAAATGCTCTTTTAGTTTAAGATGAACAATTTTGAAGTATTTCCAAACCGGTGAAGTTTTGGTGAAAAACTGCTGCAAGCTAGCGCCACTTACAGGCAAGGAGGACTCACTTAACGTCTTCCCCCTCTGCCATCGGTCGCTTGTACTCGTCTGCGTCACGAGTACTCGAGTACTTGAAAAAAGGCTGTTATCGGCCCGATACCGATACCTGGTATCGGTACTCGCCTATCCCTAGTTTCTATAATAGCTCTTTGACAGGTTTGAAGTGAGTTATAAAAAAAAAAAAAAACTTACCAAATATTTTCAAAATGATGCTAATAATAATAATATTAATAATAATAATAATAATAATAATAATAATAATAATAATAACAACAACAACAACAATAATAATAATAATAATAATAATAATAATAATAATAATAATAATAATAATAATAATAATAATAATAGCAGCCATACAATGCAGGGACTGCAATAAAACATTAAAATAAAACATTTTGTTTTACAAAAATAATTCGAGAATGTGCATGCACAAGTTCATAAAATGAGTGTGTCAAATTCTCTATGCTTTCAGGTGCAAAATATAAACAATTCTTAAGGAGTTGTTCATTTTGCATTAAAGACAAATTATCAGGTGTCACCAATTTTTACACAATACAATTTTTAAGATAACCTGTGTTTTATTGTGGGAATAAATTCCCACATGTTATTGTGATTTTTATTCTCCACACTTTTTTGCGGCGTAACAACTCTCACATAATACGACCAATTTACACTGCTCAAATTTCGACTAGCTTCAAAAATTGATGCCTTCTGGGGTATATATATCGTCTGATTCCACATTACTGACAGTATTTGCACAATTTAACATTTAATATCAACTTTTCCCCATTCATTTACAAAGGGACAGACATTGTACTTTT